>NC_060069.1:129897048-130200078 GCF_922984935.1 Meles meles | reverse complement strand
GAAGAATTGAAAAAATTCATGGAAACAGATGATAATGAAAACACAATGGTTCAAAATCTGTGGGACACAGCAAAGGCAGTCCCGAGAGGAAAATACATAGTGGTACAAGCCTTTCTCAAGAAACAAGAAAGGTCTCAAGTACACAACCTAACCCTACACCTAAAGGGGCTGGAGAAAGAACAAGAAAGAAATCCTAAACCCAGCAGGAGAAGAGAAATCATAAAGATCAGAGCAGAAATCAATGAAATAGAAGCCAAAAAAACACAATAGAACAAATCAACAAAACTAGGAGCTGGTTCTTTGAAAGAATTTATAAGATTGATAAACCCCTGGCCAGACTTATCAAAAAGAAAAGCGAAAGGACCCAAATAAATAAAATCATGAATGAAAGAGGAGAGATCACAACTAACACCAAAGAAATACAGACAATTATAAGAACATACTATGAGCAACACTACGCCAACAAATTTGACAATCTGGAAGAAATGGATGCATTCCTAGAGACATACAAACTACCACAACTGAACCAGGAAGAAATAGAAACCCTGAACAGGCCCATAACCAGTAAGGAGATTGAAACAGTATTGAAAATCTCCAAACAAACAAAAGCCCAGGGCCAGATGGTTTCCCAGGGGAATTCTACCAAACGTTTAAAGAAGAACTAATTCCTATTCTCCTGAAACTGTTCCAAAAAATAGAAACGGAAGGAAAACTTCCAAATTCATTTTATGAGGCAAGCATCACCTTGATCCCAAAACCAGACAAGGATCCCACCAAAAAAGAGATCTACAGATCAATACCCTTGATGAACACAGATGCAAAAATTCTCACCAAAATACTAGCCAATAGGATTCAACAGTACATTAAAAGGATTATTCACCATGACCAAGTGGGATTTATTCCAGGGCTGCAAGGTTGGTTCAACATCTACAAATCAATCAATGTGATACAACACATTAATAAAAGAAAGAACAAGAACCATATGATACTCTCAATAGATGCTGAAAAAGCATTTGACAAAGTACAGCATCCCTTCCTGATCAAAACTCTTCAAAATGTAGGGAAAGAGGGAACATACCTCAATATTATCAAAGCCATCTATGAAAAACCCACTGCAAATATTATTCTCAATGGAGAAAAACTGAAAGCTTTTCTGTTAAGGTCAGGAATACAGCAGGGATGTCCACTATCACCACTGCTATTTAACATAGTACTAGAATTCCTAGTCACAGCAATCAGACAATAAAAGGAAATTAAAGGCATCCAAATTGGCAAAGAAGGAGTCAAACTATCACTCTTTGCAGATGATATGATACTATATGTGGAAAACCGAAAAGATTCCACTCCAAAATTGCTAGAACTTGTAAAGGAATTCAGTAAAGTGTCAGGATATAAAATCAATGCACAGAAATCAGTTGCATTTCTCTACACCAACAACAAGACAGAAGAAAGAGAAATTAAGTTATCAATCCCATTTACAATTGCACCCAAAAGTGTAAGATACCTAGGAATAAACCTAACCAAAGAGGCTAAGAATCCATATGCAGAAAAGTATAAAGTACTCATTAAAGAAATTGAGGAAGACACAAAGAAATGGAAAAATGTTCCATACTCCTGGATTGGAAGAATAAATATTGTGAAAATGTTTATGCTACCTAAAGCAATCTACACATTTAATGCAATCCCTATCAAAATACCATCCATTTTTTTCAAAGAAATGGAACAAATAATACTCAAATTTATATGGAACCAGAAAAGACCTTGAATAGTCAAAGGAATATTGAAAAAGAAAGCCAACGTTGATGGCATCACAATTCCGGACTTCAAGGTCTATTACAAAGCTGTAATCATCAAGACAGCATAGTACTGGCACAAAAACAGACACATAGATCAATGGAACAGAATAGAGAGCCCAGAAATAGACCCTCAACTCTATGGTCAACTAATCTTTGACAAAGCAGGAAAGAATGTCCAATGGAAAAAAGACAGCCTCTTCAATAAATGGTGCTGGGAAAATTGGACAGCACATGAAGAAAAATGAAATTGGACCACTTCCTTACACCACACATGAAAATATACTCAAAATGAATGTAGGACCTCAAGGTGAGAAAGGAATCCATCAAAATCCTTGAGGAGAACACAGGCAGCAACCTCTTCGACCTCAGCTGCAGCAATATCATCCTAGGAACATCGCCAAAGGCAAGGGAAGCAAGGGCAAAGGTGAACTCTTGGGATTTCATCAAGATCAAAAGCTTTTGCACAACAAAGGAAACAGTTAACAAAACCAAAAGACAACTGACAGAATGGGAGAAGATATTTGCAAAGACATATCAGATAAAGGGCTAATGTCCAATATCTATAAGGAACTTAGCAAACTCAACACCCAAAGAACAAACAATCCAATCAAGAAATGGGCTGAGGACATGAACAGACATTTCTGCAAAGAAGACATCCAGATGGCCAACAGACACATGAAAAAGTACTCCACATCACTCGGCATCAGGGAAATACAAATCAAAACCACAATGAGATATCACCTCACACCAGTCAGAATAGCTAAAATTAACAAATCAGGAAATGAGAGATGCTGGTGAGGATGCGGAGAAAGGGGAACCCTCCTCCACTGTTGGTGGGAATGCAAGCTGGTGCAACCACTCTGGAAAACAGCATGGAGGTTCCTCAAAATGTTGAAAATAGAGCTACCCTATGACCCAGCAATTACTCTACTGGGTATTTACCCAAAAGATACAAACATAGTGATCCGAAGGGGTACGTGCACCAGAATGTTTATAGCAGCAATGTCTACAATACCCAAACTATTGGAAAGAACCTAGATGTTCATCAACAGATGAATGGATAAAGAAGAGGTGGTATATATACACAATGGAATCCTATGCAGCCATCAAAAGACATGAAATCTTGCCATTTCCGATGACGTGGATGGAACTAGAGGGTATCATGCTTAGTGAAATAAGTCAATTGGAGAAAGACAACTATCATATGATCTCCCTGATATGAGGACGTGGAGATGCAACATAGGGGGTTAGGGGATAGGAGAAGAATAAATGAAACGAGATTGGATTGGGAGGGAGACAAACCATAAGTCAGTTTTAATCTCACAAAACAAACTGAGGGTTTCTGGGGGGAGGGGGGTTAGGAGAGGAGGAGTGGGGTTATGAACATTGAGGATGGTATGTGCTATGGTGAGTGCTATGAAGTGTGTAAACCTGACGATTCACAGACCTGTACCCCTGGGGATAAAAATACAGTATATGTTGATAAAAAAATAAGAAATAAATAAAAAATTTAAAAAAAAACAATTAAAAATAAAAAAGGAACCACATAATTAAAGTAATCTTGAAAAACATCGTATTGGCATAAAAACAGACACATAGATCAAGGAAATAGCACAGAGAACCCAGAAGTAAACCCATACATATTTGGCCAATTAATTTATGACAAAGGAGTCAAAAAATATACAAAGGGGGAAAGAGGAGTCTTCACTAAATGGCACTGGGAAAATGGACAGCCAAATGCAAAAGAATGAAACTGCACCACTATCTTATACAATACACAAAAATTAACTAGAAATAGATTAAAGACTTAAATGTAAGACATGATTTAGCATCAAAAGCAAAGGGGTGCCTGGGTGGCTCAGTAGGTTACAGCCTCTGCCTTCGGCTCAGGTCATGTTCTCAGGGTCCTGGGATCGAGCCCTGCATCAGGCTCTCTGCTCAGTGGGGAGCCTGCTTCCCTTCTTCTCTCTCTCTGCCTGCCTCTCTGCCTACTTGTGATCTCTGTCAAATAAATAAAATCTTTAAAAAAGAAAAAAGCAAAGGCAACAAAGGCAAAAATAAACAAGTGGGATTACATCAAAAAGCTTCAGCACAATGAAGGAAACCATCAAAAAAATGACAAGCCAACCAATTGACAAAGGAAAATCCTTTCATATCATATATTTGATACAGAGGTTGAGCTCATACCTCAGTAGCAAAACAGAATAAAACCCAAACATTACAACTAGAAAATTGTCAAAGGATATAAATAAACATTTTTCAAAAAAAAAAAAGACAAACAGATGGCCAACGTGTACATGAAAAGATGTTCAACATTACTCCTCATCAAGAAAATACAAATCAAACTCACACGTATTAAAATAACTATTATCAAAAAGAAAGAAATAACAACTGTTGATGACAGTGTGAGAAAAGGGAATTCTAGTGCACCGTTGGTGGGAATATAAGTCAGTATAGCCATTATAAAAAGCAGCATGAAGTTTCCTCAAAAAATTAAAAATAGAACTATCCTATGATTCAGTAATCACACTATTGGGTCTTCACAAAGAACATGAAAACATTAATTCAAAGGCATTTTGCACCCCTATGTTTACTGCTGCATTATTTACAATAACCAAACTATGGAAGCAGCCCCAGTGTGCTTCTGGATATTTAGCCAAAGAAAGCTAAAACACTAAGTTGAAAATATATCTGCACTTCCATGTTCACTGGAGCGTTAGTTGCAATATCCAAAATATGGAAGCAACCTAAGTATCCATCAATGGACGAATGCCTAAAGAAAATGTAATATACACATCACAAACACACACACACACACAACACACACACACACACACACAAATATTATTCAGTCATTAAGAAAAGGGAAAAGAAAATCTGGCCATTTGCAACAACATGGATGAAACTTGAGGGCATTATGCTCAAATAAGACAAAGACAAATACCATATGATATCAATTGCATGCGAAATCTAAAAAACAAAACCAACCAAACAAAAAACTCTGAACTCATAGACATGGAGAAAAGATGGGTGGTTGCCAGAGGCAGACGGTGGGGGAGGTGGGCAAATGGAAGAAAGCAGTAAAAAGGTATAAATTTTCATTTATAAAACAAATAAATCTTGGGGCCGTGATATGATGACTATAGTTAATAATATTGTATTGTATATTTGAAAGTTAAGAAAGCAAATCTTAGAGTACTCATCACAAATAAGACAATATGTTTAAGTACACCCATTCCAATTGAAACAATATTTTAAAGACAAGTATAATCACTTTCTATGGATACTGATTACATTTATAAACATGACAAAATATATAAATCCATATTTTTTATTCTTTTTTTCTTAAGGCTGTATTTTTATGATTTATTCATATATGAATGTATGTATAAATCTCCTTAGTACTTATCTATCTGAAAGGGAAATCATCCAGATTTCTTGAGAAAAATAAAGTTTAGGTGGAAAATGTGAATGGATGAACATTTTACATTGTTGATGTCACAATTGTTATGTTTTATTAGGCTTTAAGCTTCCTTAACATACACATTCTAAGTCATAGGAGAAAGGAACAGAATAGATGTGACAGGATAAATTCAACAGTTCTGGCTTTCAGATGAATTACAGTTATCTGTGTTGAAGAAAAGTACACCCTAATGTCTTACATAAACAACTATTTATGTAACTGTAAACAACTGTTTATGTATTGACTTCATGAGCACATAATTCCCTTTATGTACCATATCTTTGACATATAGTTATTTATTGCATTATACAAGTTGCCCCCCAAAACATAGAGGTTTAAGACAATAAACATTTACTCTCTCACATTTTCATGGGTCAGGAACTTAGGTATAGCTTAGTTGGGTGCCCCTGTATCAAGTTCTTTGAAAAGGCTACAATCAATAAGCCCCAGGGCTGCAGTTTCATCCAAAGGCTCCTCTGGTGAAGGATTCACTTCCCAGCTTATTCATGGGGCAGCATTCAGTTCCTCGTGAGATGTTGAACTAAGGACCTCCTCTGCTTTTCCCTGTTGACTAAAGACTTTCACTGTTCACTAAATAGGCACTTAACAACATAGACACTCCCTCCTTTTGAACAAATGAAGCAGCCAAAGAGCAATAAGGTGAGGAGGATGAGAGCTACAGTCCTCTTTTAACTTAATCTCATAAGAGATATCCCATGGCTTATGCTATAATCTGTTTGTTAAAAGCTAATCACTAGGTCCAGCCCATACTTGATAAGAGGATAATATCAAAGGGTGTGTGCCAGGAAGTGGTATTAAACAACTGACATTAAGTATTTAACTTTGTTTTCTCTCTCTGTCTCTCTTTCTCTGTATCTTCTCTGTCTATCTGTTTCTTAATTATTAAGGAGGCATCAAAACAGTTGAGGAAACAAATACAAAACTATGTCAATAAAAATGGAGTCTTTTACTCTGTGAAAGAGGTTTTGTATTAATGGCATTAAAGGGAACAATGACAATTCACATCCTTATTAGTAAATATCAATATTCTCTATTTTGGTCAAAACCACAGAACTGGAAATCTGCATTACTTTCTACCACCATGTTTTTGACTAATTACCTTGCCTGCTACCACAGTATCCTACTAGATGTAGATTTCTGGTCCAGACTTGGCCACAGTCCCAGTATTGTACCTTATATCCTACATTTATCAACAAATTTCCTTAGAGTTTATAATCTTATCTCTATATTCTAGTTTGTGTCTTAATATCTAATCCCAAACTAAATTAATGATTTGCCTATCTACTCACCCTGAGTCTGCTATGACTGCAATTGTCCACTATCATTCCTGATGGTACCTCCCAAACTATGAGGAATACCCAATCACACCAATTTTGCTCTGCCATTGGCTATTACATCAACTGAATAAGTTTTTAGTCAGGAGTTTTTCTTTGCAAATCATCCTGTGGGTGAATCACTCACATTCAAATCTACCATACCTAATCTTTCTTCCTTCCCTCACAGGTAACTCTTCTGATGTTCTACCATTTCTTATCTGAAGCAATAAAGCAAAATAGATGAATCATTTTTTAAAAATTATTGATATTCCTGTCTATCCCTATCCCTATCCCTCCCCCCTTTTTTAAACCCAGTCTTTTATTAATTCACATCTCTTTATCTTCACTTTATTGGGTTTACATGTTAAACCCTGTGTAGGATCATAAAAATTTCCTAGTTGACTATTATTCTGTTAGATACAACTGTTCTGTTATGAAAGATTATGTGTATTCTTTGAATACTAATTTTAATTTATAATTATTGCTGATTTACCTCAATATAATAAATCCAGGAAATAATAGGCACATTTCTTATGACTCTGTTAAGGAAACAGTGGGCATTAAAAGAAATCTGTGGCACACATTTAGTGTTTAGAAGTTTGAGTATGAAATGTCTGAATATGGATTTCTTTTACTGTATCCTTTTCTGAAGTTGCTGATCTCTTTAGCATTTAAATTTATGTCCCGTGCCAAATTTGAGATGTTTTTAGCCTGTTTCATCAAATACTTATTCTTTACATTTTTTTTTCTCTCCTTCTGGGACTCCAGTGACACTGAGGTTAGACTCACTGCTGTTTTTCCACAGCTTCCTGTTGACCTGCTACTGTTTTCTTTTTTTCTTGCTCATATTTGATAATCTGTATTGATCGATCTTCAAACGCCTTGGTTTTCTTCTGTTCTATCCACTATGTTCTTGAGCTCTTCTCGTGGATTTTTAAAATTATTTTATATCATTTTGGTTCTGAAGTTTACATTTGATTCTTTTATGCATCACATTTATCTGTGAGAAGTTCTATCTTTATTGGTTTCAAGTATACTCACTCATTTTTCAGCACATAGTCATAATGACTACTTTAAAGTCCTTGTTTGATGATTCCAAAATCTGTGTCACCACCATGAGAGTACTTGATTATTTTTCCCTTGAAAATTGCGATTATTTTATATTTTTCATATTTTGACTATTATTGGATTACATCTTGACATTTTAAATATTGTGTTATGTCTCTGAGTCTTGTATGAATTATATGAGGAGTCTCTGTTTGTTTTGTTTCAGCATGCAATTGACCCAGTTAGGTTTAGGCCATGGCTTCTACCACCCTCTGTGGGCTATGGTTCCAAAGTCAGTTCGGTTTTCAAATTCTTTCAAAGCTATTTATAATCTGTCTAGTGTGTATACCACACAATGGTTAGTCTGTGGCTTTGAAGGTGATCTGCATCTTTAACTGTGTTTTCAAATCCTTTGCTCAGATGTGTGTAAATAAAACTCAGGTGAGAGGCCAGGAGTTCATACACAACTTTTAGGAAGTTACTTTTCTTTTTTTTTTTTTTGAGTTTCCTTTTCTCCACGACCTTCCCAACCATCTATCCCAACCCAGATGCCATCCCTCCTGGTATGTTGGACAGAAATTCAAGGCTTTGGCTTCCCCACTTTGCCCCCTCCCGTGACTTTTCTGTTCTGTAACCAAAAGAAGATGAGAATAGAAAAACAAAAACAAACAAAAAACCTGTACAACTTTCCCTATGCTCTTCCTTCTGGCCAGAGAGACACACTCCACTCAGACAGCAGTGTTCTCTCTACCACCACAGCCATGGGATTCTCTAGCACCTGGAGAAGAGAGAACAGAAAACCAAAGATTTCAGATTTCTCCCTCATCTTAGGGCCACTGTTCCCACTTGCTTGAGGAATAGAGTTCTTGAGGAGTACTTCCTGCATGCATTCAGTATGAAGCTCCAGGTTTTATGTTCTTTTGTAATCCAAGATAGGTGCTATTGAAGGAAATTTACCACTAATTCTGTGGTATGTGGGTTGATGCTTTCCTTTCACAATCCATTTGCCACTATTTATTTTTCAGAGTCTCAGGTAGCTCCTCCACCCATTCAGTCTGAAGATTTTTAATGTACTCAGTGGGAGATTTAGGTTCAAGTCCACTTATGACATTTTGACTAGAGCAGAGACTATATAAAAGATTTTAATGGTATCATTCATAAACATTTAAAAAGGAGCCACAATCAGTAAGATGTTGTCTAAATTCATTAATGTTATGACACTGAAACCCAATTTCTTGCTCTCATTGCCAGAATAACTAAACTTGCTACCTGAGGAGTATTTGGCGATGTCTTATGTTGAGACAAGCAAGTGATGGGATCTCCTAGAAACCTTGAAATCTGAAACTAGTTTATGAGGACTCTACTACAGAAAATATTGTCTTTTTCAAAAGTATTAATTTGGGGGGAACAAACAGTAACTTCAGAGTGGTTCTGGATATTCATTTCACAATTCTTAGCCAGCTGCACATTCTGGCTTGTAGCAAATTCCCTCATTAGTATGCCACTTTCTTGGCCACTTTAACGAACTAGACCAACATAAGGAGACTAAACTTATTTAATTTGTTTAGAGAAAAAAGAAAAACATATTTAACCTTCCAGTTTATAGTTTTCCAAGCAGCAAAGCCATCAGCTAGTCACTGGCAAAAGCCCAAGAATCAGTAAAAACATAAGTACGTTCATCAAGGGGTATCATAGGCTGAGCTACGATAAAAGGCTTGAGTCAAGTGAATGGAGCAGTAATGTCCACTTTTGCCCTCTCATAGCTGACACCAATATGAGCACCCATGGCATCTCAGTACAGAGATCTGTAAGTCAGAAGAGACTTTGAAGTAATGGGACTCCAAAGGAACTAGCATGTTTTATAGGCAGCTCTTCCCAATCACGATAATCCACTCAGAACTTGAGAAATGGAGAAATACAAGCTTGTAACACATCTACTTCTGCTATAAATTCATATATGAGGTAACAATACATTGATGTGGACTACAGTGCCCCTATCCAAAAGGTCACATTAACTTCCCTCTCTTCTGCAAATGTCAGCCAAACCCCATCAAATGAGGTGGAGTTCACATCTCATCAATTGAGATGGAGTTCACATATTAACTAGCCAAAATTCTAACAAGTCATCTGTTTTCATTCATATAGATCTTGAATAGGCTTCACCTATCCATCTCTCCCTGCTCCTCTCTGAACCTCTGGCAACAACTAATCTTTCTACTATCGCTATATTTTTGCTTTTCCAGACTGTCATATATTTAGAAACATAGTTTATCATCTTTTTAGATTGACTTCTTTAACTTATCAATATGCATTTAAGATTCCTTCAGATCATTTCGTGGTTTCATAGCTTTTTTCTTTTTCCCCTGAAGAACATTCCATTGATAGCATGGAAGCACCACAGTTTACTTATCCAATCACCTGCTGAAGAAGAACTTTTTTGCTTCCAATCTTTGGCAAAATTTTTTTAAAGCTGTCATAAACAGCGTGCAGGATTTCATTTAAACGTAAGCCTTCAACACATGTGGGTAACAAGGAGTACCATTGTTGGCTCTTAGGGTATGCCTAAGTTTATTTTTGTAAGGAACTGTTCAACTGCCTTCCAAAGCAGCTAACATTTTGTATTCTCACCAGCAATGAATAAGAGTTTTGTTCCTGCATATCCTCCTCAGCATTTGATATGCCATTGTCTTAGATTTTAACCATTTGAATAAGTGTGTAATTGTACTTCATTGTTGTTTTAAGTTATAGTTCCCTAATAACTATGATGTTAAACACTTTTTCCAATGCTTATGTGCATTTGCGTATCTTCCATTGTGAGTTGTCTTGATTGGGTACATATTTTTTTTATTTTTTATGTATTTTTTACTTTTTTATAAACATATAATGTATTTTTATCCCCAGGGGTACAGGTCTGTGAATCTCCAGGTTTACACACTTCACAGCACTCACCATAGCACATACCCTCCCCAATGTCCAAAACCCCACTCCCCCTCTCCCAACCCCCCTCCCCCCAGCAACCCTCAATTTGTTTTGTGAGATTAAGAGTCACATATGGTTTGTCTCCCTTGTTTCATTTTTTTCTCCTATCCCCCTAACCCCCATGCTGCATCTCCACTTCCTCATATCAGGGAGATCATATGATAGTTGTCCTTCTCCAATTGACTTATTTCACTAAGCATGATACCCTCTAGTTCCATCCACGTCATCACAAATGGCAAGATTTCATTTCTTTTGATGGCTGCATAATATTCCATTCTATATATATACCACCTCTTCTTTATCCATTCATCTGTTGATGGACATCTAGGTTCTTTCCATAGTTTGGCTATTGTAGACATTGCTGCTATAAACATTCTGGTGCATGTACCCTTTCAGATCACTACGTTTGTATCTTTAGGGTAAATACCCAGAAGAACAATTGCTGGGTCATAGGATAGCTCTATTTTCAACATTTTGAGGAACCTCCATGCTGTTTTCCAGAGTGGTAGCACCAGCTTCCATTCCCACCAACAGTGTAGGAGGGTTCCCCTTTCTCTGCATCCTCGCCAGCATCTCTCATTTCCTGACTTGTTAATTTTAGCCATTCTGACTGGTGTGAGGTGATATCTCATTGTGGTTTTGATTTGTATTTCCCTGATGCTGAGTGATATGGAGCACTTTTTCATGTGTCTGTTGGCCATCTGGATGTCTTCTTTGCAGAAATGTCTGTTCATGTCCTCTGCCCATTTCTTGAATGGATTGTTTTTTCTTTGGGTGTTGTGTTTGCTAAGTTCCTTATAGATTTTGGACAATAGCCCTTTATCTGATATGTCTTTGCAAATATCTTCTCCCATTCTGTCAGTTGTCTTTTGGTTTTGTTAACTGTTTCCTTTGTTGTGCAAAAGCTTTTGATCTTGATGAAATCCCAATAGTTCATTTTGCCCTTGCTTCCCTTGCCTTTGGCGATGTTCCTAGGATGATGTTGCTGCGGCTGAGGTCAAAGAGGTTGCTGCCTGCATTCTCCTCAAGGATTTTGATGGATTCCTTTCTCACATTGAGGTCCTTCATCCATTTTGAGTCTATTTTCGTGTGTGGTGTAAGGAAGTGGTCCAATTTCACTTTTCTGCATGTGGCTGTCCAATTTTCCCAGCACCATTTATTGAAGAGGCTGTCTTTTTTCCATTGGACATTCTTTCCTGCTTTGTCAAAGATTAGTTGACCATAGAGTTGAGGGTCTAATTCTGGGCTCTCTATTCTGTTCCATTGATCTATATGTCTGTTTTTGTGCCAGTACCATGTTGTCTTGATGATGACAGCTTTGTAATAGAGCTTGAAGTCCGGAATTGTGATGCCACCAACGTTGGCTTTCTTTTTCAATATTCCTTTGACTATTCGCGGTATTTTCTGGTTCCATATAAATTTTAGGATTATTTGTTCCATTTCTTTGAAAAAAATGGATGGTATTTTGATAGGGATTGCATTAAATGTGTAGATTGCCTTAGGTAGCATAAACATTTTCACAATATTTATTCTTCCAATCCAGGAGTATGGAACATTTTTCCATTTCTTTGTGTCTTCCTCAATTTCTTTAATGAGTACTTTATACTTTTCTGCATATGGATTCTTAGCCTCTTTGGTTAGGTTTATTCCAAGGTATCTTACAGTTTTGGGTGCAATTGTAAATGGGATTGACACCTTAATTTCTCTTTCTTCTGTCTTGTTGTTGGTGTAGAGAAATGCAACTGATTTCTGTGCATTGATTTTATATCCTGACACTTTACTGAATTCCTGTACAAGTTCTAGCAGTTTTGGAGTGGAATCTTTTCGGTTTTCCACATATAGTATCATATCATCTGCGAAGAGTGATTGTTTGACTTCTTCTTTGCCGATTTGTATGCCTTTAATTTCCTTTTATTGTGTGATTGCTGAGACTAGGAATTCTAGTACTATGTTGAATAGCAGTGGTGATAGTGGACATCCCTGCTCTGTTCCTGACTTTAACGGAAAAGCTTTCAGTTTTTCTCCATTGAGAATGATATTTGCAGTGGGTTTTTCATAGATGGCTTTGATAATATTGAGGTATGTATCCTCTATCTCTACACTTTGAAGAGTTTTAATCAGGAAGGGATGCTGTACTTTGTCAAATGCTCTTTCAGCGTCTATTGAGAGTATCATATGGTTCTTGTTCTTTCTTTTATTAATGTGTTGTATCACATTGATTGATTTGTAGATGTTGAACCAACCTTTGCAGGCCTGGAATAAATCCCACTTGGTCGTGGTGAATAATCCTTTTAATGTACTGTTGAATCCTATTGGCTAGTATATTGGTGACAATTTTTGCATCTATGTTCATCAAGGATACTGATCTGTAGTTCTCTTTTTTGGAGGGATCCTTGTCTGGTTTTGGGATCAAGGTGATGCTGGCCTCATAAAATGAGTTTGGAAGTTTTCCTTCCGTTTCTATTTTTTGGAACAGTTTCAGGAGAAAAGAATTAGTTCTTCTTTAAACGTTTGGTAGAATTCCCCTGGGAAGCCATCTGGCCCTGGGCTTTTGTTTGCTTGGAGATTTTTGATGACTGTTTCTATCTCCTTACTGGTTATGGGCCTGTTCAGGGTTTCTATTTCTTCCTGGTTCAGTTGTGGTAGTTTGTATGTCTCTAGGAATGCATCCATTTCTTCCAGATTGTCAAATTTGTTGGCATAGAGTTGCTCATAGTATGTTCTTATAATTGTCTGTATTTCTTTGGTGTTAGTTGTGATCTCTCCTCTTTCATTCATGATTTTATTTATTTGGGTCCTTTCGCTTTTCTTTTTGATAAGTCTGGCCAGGGGTTTATCAATCTTATAAATTCTTTCAAAGAACCAGCTCCTAGTTTTGTTGATTTGTTCTATTGTGTTTTTTTGGCTTCTATTTCATTGATTTCTGCTCTGATCTTTATGATTTCTCTTCTCCTACTGGGTTTAGGATTTCTTTCTTGTTCTTTCTCCAGCTCCTTTAGGTGTAGGGTTAGGTTGTGTACTTGAGACCTTTCTTGTTTCTTGAGAAAGGCTTGTACCACTATATATTTTCCTCTCAGGACTGCCTTTGCTGTGTCCCACAGATTTTGAACCGTTGTGTTTTCATTATCATCTGTTTCCATGAATTTTTTCAATTCTTCTTTAATTTCCTGGTTGACCTATTCATTCTTTAGAAGGATGCTGTTTCATCTTCATGTATTTGGGTTCTTTCCAAATTTCCTCTTGTGATTGAGTTCTAGCTTCAGAGCATTGTGGTCTGAAAATATGCAGGAAATGATCCCAATCTCTTGATACTGGTTGAGACCTGATTTGTGACCCAGGATGTGATCTATTCTGGAGAAGGTTCCATGTGCACTAGAGAAGAATATGTATTCTGTCACTTTGGGATGAAATATTCTGAATATATCTGTGATGTCCATCTGGTCCAGTATGTCATTTAAGGCCTTTATTTCCTTGTTGATCTTTTGCTTGGATGATCTGTCCATTCCAGTGAGGGGAATGTTGAAGTCTCCTACTATTATTGTTTTATTATTGATGTGTTTCTTTGATTTTGTTATTAATTGGTTTATATAGTTGGCTGCTCCCACGTTAGGGGCATTGATATTTAAAATTGTTAGATCTTCTTATCGGACAGACTCTTTGAGTATGATATAGTGTCCTTCCTCATCTCTTATTATAGTCTTTGGCTTATAATCTAATTGATGTGATATAAGGATTGCCACCCCAGCTTTCTTCTGATGTCGATTAGCATGGTAAATTGTATTCCACCCCCTCACTTTAAATCTGGAGGTGTCTTCGGGTCTAAAATGAGTTTCTTGTAGGTAACATATAGATGGGTTTTGTTTTTTTATCCATTCTGATACACTGTGTCTTTTGATTGGGACATTTAGCCCATTAACATTCAGGGTAACTATTGAGAGATATGAATTTAGTGCCATTGTCTTGCCTGTAAGGTGACTGTTACTGTATATTGTCTCTGTTCCTTTCTGATCTACTACTTTTAGTGTCCCTCTTTGCTTAGAGGACCCCTTTCAATATTTCCTGTAGAGCTGGTTTGGTGTTTGCAAATTATTTCAGTTTTTGTTTCTCCTGGAAGCTTTTTATCTCTCCTTCTATTTTCAATGATAGCCTAGCTGGATAGAGTATCCTTGGCTGCATGTTTTTCTCGTGCGTGCTCTGAATATATCATGCCAGCTCTTTCTGACCTGTCAGGTCTCCGTGGATAAGTCTGCTGCCAATCTAATATGTTTACCATTATATGTTACAGACTTCTTTTCCCGGGCTGCTTTCAGGATTTTCTCTTTGTCACTAAGACTTGTAAATTTTACTATTAGGTGACGGGGTGTGGACCTATTCTTGTTGACTTTGAGGGAGGTTCTCTGCACCTCCTGGATTTTGATGCTTGTTCCCTTTGCCATATTAAGGAAATTCTCTCCTATATACCTTTTGCTCCCCTCTCTCTTTCTTCTTCTTCTGGAATCCCAATTATTCCAATGTTGTTTCGTCTTATGGTGTCACTTATCTCTCGAATTCTCCCCTCATGGTCCAGCAGCTCTTTGTCCCTCTTTTGTTCAGCTTCTTTATTCTCTGTCATTTGGTCTGCTATATCACTAATTCTTTCTTCTGCCTCATTTATCCTAGCAGTGAGAAACTCCATTTTTGTTTGCACCTCATTAATAGCTTTTTTGATTTCAAGTTGATTAGATTTTAGTCCTTTTATTTCTCCAGAAAGGGCTTTTATATCTCCAGAGAGTGTTTCTCTAATATCTTCCATGCCTTTTTCCAGCCTGGATGGAACCTTGAGAATTGTCATTCTGAACTCTAGATCTGACATATTACCAATGTCTGCATTGATTAGGTCCCTAGCCGTCGGTACTGCCTCTTGTTCTTTTTTTGTGGTTAATTTTTCTGTTTTGTCATTTTGTCCAGATAAGAGTACATGAAGTAAAAAGTAAAATACTAAAAGAGTGGCAAAGTCCCAGAAAAATGTGCTTTAATCAAATCAGAAGAGACCCCAAATCGTGGGGGGGGGGGAGAAAGGGGATAAAAAGAGGTTCAGAAAAAAAAAGAAAAAATTTAAAAAAGTTAACAAATAAAGAAATAATATAAAATAATATAAATATAAATATAAGTATAAAATAATATAAAAAAGAAAGAAAGAATATATATATATATATATATTAGATAAACTAGTTTAAAAATGTTAAAAAAGAAAAGGGTAAAATTTTAAAAATTTTAGAAGAAAAAAAAAAAATTAAATTAACCGCAAGACTCAAGAATCATGGGGAGAAAGCCATGAGTTCCGTGCTTTGCTTTCTTCTCCTCTGGAATTCCGCTGTTGTCCTTGGTATTGAACCTGCTTTCCTTGGTAGGTAAACTTGGTTCTGGCGGGATTTTTTGTTGATCTTCTGGGGGAGGGACCTGTTGTAGTGACTCTCAAGTTTCTTTGCCCGAGGCGGAATTGCACCACCCTTACTGGGGGCTGAACTAATTAATCCGCTCGCTCGGGTTCGCTTTTGCGAGCTTTTGTTCCCTGGATGCTTTCTGTAGAGTTTCTGAGGATGGGAATGAAAATTGCAGCCTCCCAGTCTCTGGCCCAGAGGAGCCAAGAGCTCGGGGCCCCACTCCTCAGTGCACCCCCAGAGAACAGTGCCCAATCACTCCTGCCTCCCTGGTCTCCGGCCGCGCTCCGAGCTCACCCAGCCTGCGACCGGTTCAGGTAACCCTGAGCTGAGAGCGCACTCTTCAGCTCTATCTCTGTAGCTGGCTTCCCTGTTCTAATACCTGCAACTCTGCAATACTCCAATACCCCCGATCCTTCTGTGACCCAGCAGGACCTGGGGCCACGCTGACCCCGTGTGGGCTTCACTCCTGTTTAGCCTCTGGAGCAATGTCCCTCAGTGGAACAGACTTTTAAGAGTCCTGATTTTGTGCTCCATTGCTCTGCCGCTTGCTGGGAGCCAGCCCCTTCCCCCCACAGTCTATTTTCCTGTCATTTTGGATTCACTTCTCCGCAGTCCTACCTTTCAGAAAGTGGTTGATTTTCTGTTTCTAGAATTGCTGTTATTCTCCTCTTCGATCTCCCATTGGATTTGTAGGTGTTTGCAATGTTTAGATAAGCTATCTAGCTGATCTCCTGCTACCTGATGTAGTCTTAGCTTGCTACTTCTCTGCCATCTTGACTCTCCCTCCAATCGTGTACATATTTTTTTAAAAGCTATAATGTAAATAGTATATGAAAATTATCCTTGCTTATCCCTCCACAAATAACAATGAGCTGTTGGAACGCTAGACCATCGCTTTTAGGGAGGGGCTGTATTCTTAAGTTTGAAAGAAGTGGAACAGTTATTTGGAGACCACAGAGTAGACTATAGATGCTGAGGAACACTATCTTTGCACCACATCTGTCTTCTCTTCTGAATGCTAAACTAAACATGTAAGCCTCTTCACAGTTAGATGGAGCCCATGACTGAGTTCTAACCGATAAAAGATGAGCAGGCATAGGGTCAGACCCTTCCTATAAGAAACTTTCACTAATGATTCCCTCTGCTAGATGGACATTGGTTAACTCTGGAGTCAAACACTGAAGACGACAAAGCCTCACAACCTGGGGTTCTAAACAACTGTGCAAAACAATATACCACCATGATCATCACTCCCATACTCACCACAAGCAGTGTTTGGACCTTATGTAAGGAAGAAGCAAACCTCTATTACATTAATAACAGGTCTTAAGGCTTATTTGTTATAGCATATAGAGATACCCTGCACCTACAGGGGTCTACCACCTCAAGGATATTCGAGAAAATTGTTTTTAACAGATAAATTTGTTTTCATATATGAAAGATTTTCTCATTTATATGCATGTCAAATTTCCTTTAATAGTTTTAAGAGATTCAACATCAATAAACTATGAACAGAAAAACAAAACAAGCAAATTGTTGAGGTGGTTAATCAAACACTTGTATGTCAATTGAAGTCACTAAGTCCATTGACAGAATTGGCTGAGGTTTCCATTTTCTTGCTTGTAAATAGTCATATAGCATCCTAACATTTCTGCAGAATCTCAGGGTCTTATGCCACTTGGTGACCTCTAAGCTCACTGACAACCTTAAAGTTCATGCTTCTATTAATTTACTTGAATACATTAGTCACCTTTTTCTAGTTTTTTTTTTTTTTTCTGGAGGAATATAAGCAAAGGAGTCACCTAACCTATTTATTTAATACATGCACAGAGAGTCCCATATGCATACATGAGCTCACACATACCAACATTCATTTATACACTCTCACACAAAGTCTCTATGTTTATCAGACTTCACTGAAGGTTGAGCAAGATAATTACAGTACAGAAAATATAGCAATGTAGTTATAAGCCTCCCTATTCTATTGAATATCTATTGAAATCCCTATCTATTGAAGTTAATTCTATCATTCTACCACTATTAATTTTTTACTTCCCTATTCTTATCACACCAAAGATAACCTCATATTCTCTTCATATTTTTGAGTCCCTTTTAATTTTTCTTTCTCCTCCTTTTGGTTCCAAAGAAATTTAGACTTTTCTCTGTTGTACCCTCTTTTCCCAGACTCTGGTTTTTTTATACGTTCATGGACTATCACATTATCTTCCTAAACAAGACAATATTTTTTCCTTAGATGTTCCAGAAGAAATTAATTTATATTCTACCTTTAAGAACAGTTATAAAAACTAATCTGTAACCCTAACTGCACACAATGAAATAGAACTCTCCTTTAAAATACTTGATTCATTCTTTTCTTTTGAACGTCAATGAAAAACATAATTGCTTAATACATGTAATATTTATTTTAAATTTTTGTTCTTGACTTCTTAAAATTAGGCTGATAATACTATAGTAAGACATCACCCATAAGTGACAATGGTCAAAATAATTTATGAAATAGTCATTCTTTCATTTTATTGCAAAAGCTCAGCTAAGGAGCAATGAAATTTAGTAAACTGTTTGTATTCTGTAAGTTTCTTATCAGGAAATGTCAAGCCACAGTTAAGACACTGAAGACAGAGTGAAAAAGTATAAAGATTCATGAGAAGACCAAGTAATTGTTAACAACAGCAGATAGGCCTTATGAGTGTTCACTATTTTGCCTTTTGTCTCCATTCTGAGGATTTGAGTGAAGGCCTTTATAGTTATGTACTGCATAATGTTCACTCATTTACACTAACTGGAAAGAGCTATTTTTCAAATTCTGTACACATAAGCTCTAGTGGTTTTAGATTTCTATGTTTCTCTAAAATATTGGCATCAGTAGAAGATGTTCAAAACTCCCTGATATGATCGACTGACAGCAACTTCTATGCCAAATTTCAGGAGATGTTCTTTTTGGTATAGCATACAAATTAAAAGATAAAGTTTTTAAAATATCTAGTTGGAAGCAAAGTATGAACAACTAGTGGTTAAAGAGGTACAATCAGAGAAAACTCAAGTCCCCTCAACCAAATTTATCCTACCATCCTACCCAGAAAAAGCCGTTCCTACTATTTCACAGGAAATTACTGAAAGAATAATCCATGAATCTTCATGGGCTATTATCTCAGATAATATATACTTACACAGATATATTTTAATGCTATGAGGTTGGGGGACAGCAAATTAGAGGCATGAAACAAACGTTAGATGTTACGTGGGAAGAACAGGCAAGACTATGTATACATTACCTAAGAGGTAGTATAGAATAATAGACTGAGGGAGAAAGATGGGGACTTATTTCTAAGATCATAGCAACTTAGCATAGCATTTTTGCTATCACAGCTGCCTAGTATTTTGTTTTCCTTTTTTTTCCCTATTATAACTTCATTCTGGGACATTCATTATCTTAAGAATCTAAAATAATACATAAATGATCTGTGTGGCTTAATAATTAAATTTACCAAATTTGATAGAGGGAAAGTAAATATTATATATATATATATATAATATAAATATATATAATATCTCTCTCTATATATATATATATATCTATATATCTATATAGATATATATATATATATATATCTATATAGATATATAGATATATATATAGAGAGAGAGAGAGGAGAGAGAGAGCTATATTGTCTATCAATATAGACAATACAATTTAAAATAGTTTATTATTTTTAATATACCAGAAAATGTCAAACACAAAGAATAAATCTAACTTCCCAAAACCAAAAAAATATATAAACCCTATATAGAAAAAAAAAATTATTGAAAGTAATTTGGTAATATCTAATTAAATTGAAAAAAAGTCATTTTTTCCCTTTGCATAAGATTGATTCTCTTTATTTTTTAATGCACACAAACACCCAATATAAAGACACTTTCTGAAACTCTTTTTTTTTTCACTTTTTTTCCCATTTTATTTATTTTTTTCAGCATAACAGTATTCATTGTTTTTGCACAACACCCAGTGCTCCATGCAAAACGTGCCCTCCCTATTACCCACCACCTGTTCCCCCAACCTCCCACCCCTGACCCTTCAATGCTCAACCTTATTTTATTTTATTTTATTTTTTTTCCCATTTTATTTATTTTTTCAGCGTAACAGTATTCATTCTTTTTGCACAACACCCAGTGCTCCATGCAAAACGTGCCCTCCCTATTACCCACCACCTGTTCCCCCAACCTCCCACCCCTGACCCTTCAATGCTCAACCTTATTTTATTTTATTTTATTTTTTTTCCCATTTTATTTATTTTTTCAGCGTAACAGTATTCATTCTTTTTGCACAACACCCAGTGCTCCATGCAAAACGTGCCCTCCCTATTACCCACCACCTGTTCCCCCAACCTCCCACCCCTGACCCTTCAAAACCCTCAGGTTGTTTTTCAGAGTCCATAGTCTCTTATGGTTCGCCTCCCCTCCCCAATGTCCATAGCCCGCTCCCCCTCTCCCAATCCCACCTCCCCCCAGCAACCCCCAGTTTGTTTTGTGAGATTAAGAGTCATTTATGGTTTGTCTCCCTCCCAATCCCATCTTGTTTCATTTATTCTTCTCCTATCCCCCTACCCCCCCATGTTGCTTCTCCATGTCCTCATATCAGGGAGATCATATGATAGTTGTCTTTCTCTGATTGACTTATTTCACTAAGCATGATACGCTCTAGTTCCATCCACGTCGTCGCAAATGGCAAGATTTCATTTCTTTTGATGGCTGCATAGTATTCCATTGTGTATATATACCATGTCTTCTTTATCCATTCATCTGTTGATGGACATCTAGGTTCTTTCCATAGTCTGGCTATTGTAGACATTGCTGCTATAAACATTCGGGTACACGTGCCCCTTCAGATCACTATGTTTGTATCTTTAGGGTAAATACCCAGTAGTGCAATTGCTGGGTCATAGGGTAGTTCTATTTTCAACCTTTTGAGGAACCTCCATGCTGTTTTCCAGAGTGGTTGCACCAGCTTGCATTCCCACCAACAGTGGAGGAGGGTTCCCCTTTCTCCGCATCCTCGCCAGCATCTGTCATTTCCTGACTTGTTAATTTTAGCCATTCTGACTGGTGTGAGGTGATATCTCATTGTGGTTTTGATTTGTATTTCCCTGATGCCGAGTGACGTGGAGCACTTTTTCATGTGTCTGTTGGCCATCTGGATGTCTTCTTTGCAGAAATGTCTGTTCATGTCTTCTGCCCATTTCTTGATTGGATTGTTTGTTCTTTGGGTGTTGAGTTTGCTAAGTTCCTTATAGATTTTGGATACTAGCCCTTTATCGGATATGTCGTTTGCAAATATCTTCTCCCATTCTGTCAGTTGTCTTTTGGTTTTGTTAACTGTTTCCTTTGCTGTGCAAAAGCTTTTGATCTTGATGAAATCCCAATAGTTCATTTTTGCCCTTGCTTCCCTTGCCTTTGCCGTTGTTCCTAGGAAGATGTTGCTACGGCTGAGGTCGAAGAGGTTGCTGCCTGCATTCTCCTCAAGGATTTTGATGGATTCCTTTCTCACATTGAGGTCCTTCATCCATTTGGAGTCTATTTTCGTGTGTGGTGTAAGGAAGTGGTCCAATTTCATTTTTCTGCATGTGGCTGTCCAATTTTCCCAGCACCATTTATTGAAGAGGCTGTCTTTTTTCCATTGGACATTCTTTCCTGCTTTGTCGAAGATGAGTTGACCATAGAGTTGAGGGTCGATTTCTGGGCTCTCTATTCTGTTCCACTGATCTATGTGTCTGTTTTTGTGCCAGTACCATGCTGTCTTGATGATGACAGCTTTGTAATAGAGCTTGAAGTCCGGAATTGTGATGCCACCAACTTTGGCTTTGTTCTTCAATATTCCTTTGGCTATTCGAGGTCTTTTCTGGTTCCATATAAATTTTAGGATTATTTGTTCCATTTCTTTGAAAAAAAATGGATGGTATTTTGATAGGGATTGCATTAAATGTGTAGATTGCTTTAGGTAGCATAGACATTTTCACAATATTTATTCTTCCAGTCCAGGAGCATGGAACATTTTTCCATTTGTTTGTGTCTTCCTCAATTTCTTTCATGAGTACTTTATAATTTTCTGTGTATAGATTCTTAGTCTCTTTGGTTAGGTTTATTCCTAGGTATCTTATAGTTTTGGGTACAATTGTAAATGGGATTGACTCCTTAATTTCTCTTTCTTCAGTCTTGTTGTTGGTGTACAGAAATGCAACTGATTTCTGTGCATTGATTTTATATCCTGACACTTTACTGAATTCCTGTACAAGTTCTAGCAGTTTTGGAGTGGAGTCTTTTGGGTTTTCCACATATAGTATCATTCTCAATGGAGAAAAACTGAAAGCTTTTCCGTTAAGGTCAGGAACACGGCAGGGATGTCCATTATCACCACTGCTATTTAACATAGTGCTAGAAGTCCTAGCCTCAGCAATCAGACAACAAAAAGAAATTAAAGGCATCCAAATTGGTAAAGAAGAAGTCAAACTATCACTCTTCGCAGATGATATGATACTTTCTGAAACTCTTTGTCAGAGGATTGTCTTCAAGCTATCAAACCTCACATAGGTACAAAGAAAGCACAAGTGTGTAAATTACGTCTATCAGGGCAGCCTTTTCTAAAGGCTTGATGGGTTACGGATATAAATACTCAAATTACACTGGTCTTGATTAGACATTTCTGATATGTTACCTATATGCTCACAAGCTTTCTTCTGATACTTAACCAAAGTAATTTAATGGGAATTTACTTGACACAGAATCTTTGTATGTTATTCACAATAGCCAAGGTACAGAAACAACCCAAGTGTCTGTCAACTGATATATGACTCAAGAAAATATGATACACACACCTACACACAATGGAGTAATATTCAGCTAAAAAAAAGTAGGACATCCTCTCATTTGGGACAATATGGATGAACCTAGAAAGAATTATACTAAGTGAATGAAGCTAGACAGAAAGATAAATTACTGCATAGTATCATTTATATGTGGAATCTAAAAACAAAACAAAAGAGAAACAAGCAAATGAACAAACAAAATAAAACCAAAGTCACAGAAACAGATAACACAAAAGCAATTGCCAGGAACTAAGAGGGGAGGATGGGAGTTAGGGAGAGAGTGATAAAGGCTATAAACTTTCAGTTATAAGATGAATAAGGTATGAGGATCTAATGTAAAACATGGTAACTATAGTTGCTAACACGGTATTGCATAACCGGAATTTGCTAAGAGAGTAGAACTTAGATGTTCTCATCAAAAAGAAAAAAAAAGGCAATTTGTGAGGTGATGTTAATTAACCTGATGGGACAATCCTTTCACAAGGTGTATGTAAACAAAATCATCATGCTTTAGACTTTAAAATGTCCTACAACCTTATTTCTCCATTATATCTCAATAAAGCTGAAAAAGAAAGTAATGAAGATTGTGTGACTCTACAACCAAGAAAGGAAAAGAAAAAGAAATCTTCAGCCTCCTTCTAATAAGAGTGACTTAAACATTGTCTTCTAGTTATGACAATTATATTCCTTCTTTTCCAATCCATGGATATATGGATTTTTTTTTTTTTTAAAGAGAGGGAGAGAGTGGGGAGGGGTAGAGGGAGATGGAGAGAGAACATCTTAAGCAGGTTTACATCCAGCATGGAGCCCCAGTCAGGGCTTGATCTCATGACCCTAAGATCATGACCTGACCTGAAATCAAAAGTTGGATACTCAACCAACTGAGCCACCCAGGCATCCCTATATATTTTAATTTTTTGACTTACTTTATTGGTCAGGACTTCCAGTACTATGTTCAATAGAAATGATGAGAGTGAGTATCTCTATCTAAATCCCAAGCCCAGAGAGAAAACACTCAATAATTCAAAATAAACTCATTATTAAATTTTTATTTTGTTTGCATATTTACCAATTCTCTTTGCCTTAAATTACGCTTAGCAAACATCTAACTGCATCAATTTTCTTTGAATTTTCTTTCATGTTAAAACTATTTCTACTCATTACTTTCACCATTTCTTTGTCCTTATTTCTAAACTGTGTTTCCCCTAAACAGCATATGCATGACTTGTATGTGTGCAATCTGAAAATTGTCTTTTAATTTAAGCAATTAGTCAATTTGTATTAACTATATTAAAACTTAATCCTCCTTCTTGACTATGTTTTCTATTAACTCTATCTGTATTGTGTTTCCTTTCTTCTAACTTTTCTCTATTTTGTCTTTTTTTTAAAGATTTTATTTATTTATTTGATAGACAGAGATCACAAGTAGGCAGAGAGGCAGGCAGAGAGGAGGAAGCAGGCTCGC
Organism: Meles meles; assembly: GCF_922984935.1. Taxonomy (NCBI): domain Eukaryota; kingdom Metazoa; phylum Chordata; class Mammalia; order Carnivora; family Mustelidae; genus Meles; species Meles meles. Next base: position 130,175,690 of record NC_060069.1, on the reverse strand, counting down.
TGCTGAGCAGAGAGCCTGATGCGGGGCTGATCCCAGGTTCCGGGGATCATGACCTGAGCCGAAGGCAGAGGCTTAACCCACTGAGCCACCCAGGTGCCCCATCTATTTTGTCTTCTAGAAGATTAATCAAGTTATTTATTTTTACTTCTATCTCTTGGTATGCTACTGACTGTAAGTCAAATGCCATATATTGTGTTCAAAACATTAGTACTCAATGTCACATTTTCCTGAGAGCTATCACCTTTTTGCCATATAAAGAGTGGGGTCTGATTACCATATTCCAGTAGGGGGTTGAGCTAAAGGTATGATCATCAGAAGTCTGGGTAAGGCCATGTTTACTTCATTCTGCCCACAAGATGCAGTACTCTAGGTTTTTGAACTCACGAACTAATGTATTTTCTTGGGTCTATCCCCCTAAAAGAACCTGAATTCTAATTGTTATCTCTTCATCATGACACTGGCAAAGTTTCCATTCTACTCTTCACTACTTTTTAGGGGTTTTTTCCTACTCTATACAACTTTTCAAGTCAGTAACTGCTTTGAGAGAAAGATTAGCCTTCAAAAAGCTCATTCTCATGTACATCCCGCACGGGATTCTCTCAGTTATATTTGCCCTTCAAGGTCTGATTTTGTTTTGGCATTTCCATGAGACCACCATAATCTCAGATACACTTTTTTCAAGTCCCTCCTCCGTCTTTTTTATCTTGCCAAATGCAGGGTGTCAATTCACCCTGGTTCACTGTAGACTTCCCTGGGATTAGCACTGAAAAATCTCACATCCTGGGAAACTCGTCAGTTTCAGTCACCTTCTAGGAAGTAAATATTTGTCTAATAACAATGAATACAGCTTATTTGGCTTTTAAATCCTGGCACTGAGGTGAGGCTAAGTGCACAATGAAATAATCACAAAGTAACTGACATCAAACCCTGAGTTATTTAGAATGTGTTTCAAACATCAAGAAATAATGCCTTAGAAAAACAGAGAAAAGCCAAGCGTGGTGAGTGGAGGTGGGGGGGGATTGAATAAAAGCTGATTATATTCCATTGAAGAAAATGAATATATTCAATGGTTGAGACAAGTTATATAGCTCATTGAGACTGGATGGTTTGGAAGTTACAAAAATATGGCGCATTCATCCACTAGGGCCGCCATAACAAAGTACCATAGACAGGGGGCTTAAAAGATAGAAACTTACCAACTCACAATTCAGGAGGCTACAAATCTGAGATAAAGGTATCAGCAGGTTTGGGTCTTTAGACAGTTATGATAGAAAGATGTTTTACTGGACTCTCGGTTTTTAGATGGCTGTCTTTACACAACACCTCTCCATGTATGCCTGTCTCTGTCTTAATTTCCCCTTTTAAAGGACATTAGTTATATTAAATTAGGGTCCATCCTAGTGACTTCATCTTAACTAACTGCATCTGCAATGACCCTATTTCCAAGTAAGTTTATATTTTGAGGTACTGGGGTTAGAACCTAAACATATGAATTTGGGGGGCATAAAATTCTACCCCTGACAGGTAGCAATTCAATATGTGACCTGTGAGGAAGAAGTGGGGTAGTGAGGTACTAAGAAAAAGATAGTTTGGGAGCTGAAATACAACAAAACCCCCTTGTCAGATAAAGATATGAATACCTGTGCAATTATTTTTAAACTATCTTGAACTTAAGTTGTAAGTTTATGAAGCATTATTTAGCTAGCAAATTTAATGGAACTGAAAACAAGTAGAAGTAGAGGTTTTTCCAAATACAAACACGTTTGTCTGAAATCTGTATATCATACAAGACCATGAGAGGTATGAGCGTAGGGAATTCTTTTTTTTTTTTTTTTTAAGATTTTATTATTTATTTGACAGACAGAGATCACAAGTAGGCAGAGAGAGAGGGGGAAGCAGGCTCCCTGCTGAGCAGAGCGCCTGATGTGGGGCTCTATCCCAGGGTCCTGGGATCATGACCTGAGCCAAAGGCAGAGGCTTTAACCCACTGAGCCACCCAGGCACCCGAGAGAATTCTTATTCTAGATCATGAGAAAGTGTGCCTATATAACTGTCTTGCTCTTATTACTATAGTTGCTATTTTAAATTAATAAATTTTGAAGCCATTAAAATATTCATTTAGCTTTTACATTTTTAAATTACATTTCATGGTGATTATATTAGATTTCTAGAGAGTTTTAAAATAATTTAAGTGGCTATCCCTTATTATATTATATGAAATGGGAAAGATTATACTAAGTTGTTATTTGCAAAATACTCAGTTCAACTCTGATTTACTAACTTTCTGTATTAAAAAACAGTTAACATTACTTAGTATATAATGAAGATTACTTAGGTCATACTTTTATTTTAAAGCTAATTCATTCATAATTACTTTAAATATCTACCCACCAACAATTTGTTAATACAGGAAATATTTTTCTAACAAAAAAATTTAGCTTGTTTAAAGCAGTTTTACAACCCAAAATAGCAATTAAACAAGTAAAACTATTCACATTTTATATATGAAGAAATGTTTTCCAGCTTTATGAAGAGGGAAGAAAACATTTTTATAAACTTTATTTGTTTTTTTTTTTTCTAGAAGCATCCCTGGTTAGATTTTGCTAATCAGTAATATCCACTTATTTTGACAAAAACCTAATATAATACCATTTGACCTTCCATGCAAATTTCAGGGCACTTAAGCTGAAATCCGTAGCACTCCATCTCTGTGCTAATGGCCAAATTTGCTAACATACCATATGTCCAACATACAATTTGCATTTGAATTGGGAGAAGTAAATGATGTTTTAATGATTTCATGTGCTGAAGAATGGGGTAGATGGCAGAAAGGGAAAACAATGCACATTCAATAGACTTCTCATTTCTGGTATTCTTTCAGTCATGACACTTTGCCAAAGGAAGGCTACATTCACTAGAGTTATTAATGAATAATCTCTAAAAATAAATATTAGGTTTAGAAAGAATTATAAGTATACCATAATACTCTTATGAGAGATCAGCTGCAAAGCCATGTTAAATTGAGCATTGACTATCCATTTTCACTAAGATGAATATTATGATTAGATGATAAATAAAATCCCACTTGATGATTTGATGCCTCACATAGAAAAAAAATGACAACATGCACTCAAGGTGCTTTTGAAAAATAAAACACATTTTATTAATATTTCAAACACTATATATTTTCAAAGAACTGACCCATTCCACAAAAATACTAAAGAGCAACCCAGAATAAGAGTTGTGTTTCTGTTAAAATGACAAATATCACTTGAGGTCATCAAAGTGGATGGATTCAGGGGTTTTTTTTAAATTTTTGATTATTCAGCTTTTATTTTCTGGGTAAATATTAAAAATCTATGTAATTTTTAAGAGGCAACCCACGGAATGGGAGAAGATATTTGCAAATGACAGTACAGACAAAAGGTTGATATCCAGGATCTATAAAGAACTTCTCAAACTCAACACACACAAAACAGATAATCATATCAAAAAATGGGCAGAAGATATGAACAGACACTTCTCCAATGAAGACATACAAATGGCTATCAGACACATGAAAAAATGTTCATCATCACTAGCCATCAGGAAGATTCAAATTAAAACAACATTGAGATACCACCTAACACCAGTTAGAATGGCCAAAATTAGCAAGACAGGAAACAATGTGTGTTGGAGAGGATGTGGAGAAAGGGGAACCCTCTTACACTGTTGGTGGGAATGCAAGTTAGTGCAGCCACTTTGGAGAACAGTGTGGAGATTCCTGAAGAAATTAAAAATAGAGCTTCCCTATGACCCTGCAATTGCACTGCTGGGTATTTACCCCAAAGATACAGATGTAGTGAAAAGAAGGGCCATTTGTACCCCAATGTTTATTGCAGCAATGGCTACGGTCGCCAAACTGTGGAAAGAACCAAGATGCCCTTCAATGGACGAATGGATAAGGAAGATGTGGTACATATACACAATGGAGTATTATGCCTCCATCAGAAAGGACGAATACCCAACTTTTGTAGCAACATGGACGGGACTGGAAGAAATTATGCTGAGCGAAATAAGTCAAGCAGAGAGAGTCAAGTATCATATGGTCTCATTTGTGGAGCATAACAAATAACATGGAGGACATGGGGAGATGGAGAGGAGAGGGAGTTGAGGGAAACTGGAAGGGGAGATGAACCATGAGAGACTATGGACTCTGAAAAACAACCAGAGGGTTATGAAGGGGCGGCAGGGGGGTAGGGGGGGTGGGAGATTGAGGAACCAGGTGGTGGGTAATAGGGAGGGCACGTACTGCATGGAGCACTGGGTGTGATGCCAAAACAATGAACACTGTTATGCTGTAAATAAACAAATAAAAATAAATATTAAAAAAAAATCTATATAAGTTTTTAAAATATTTTATTTATTTGACAGAGAGAAATCACAACTAGGCAGAGAGGCAGGCAGAAAGAGAGGAGGAAGCAGACTCCCTGCGGAGCAGAGAGCCCGACGTGGGGCCCGATCCCAGGACCCTTGGATCATGACCTGAGCCGAAGGCAGAGGCTTTAACCCACTGAGCCACCCAGGCGCCCCAAAAATCTATGTAATTTTAGACCTTATTTGATTGTATATGTAAAATCACCTTAGAAGATTGTCTGTATGTTAAAATTCCATTTGAAGTTAAAAGGCATTGAAAATAGAAACATAAGCCATAGTTCATAAGTACATTTCAACTATCTGAATGGAAATATACTGTAAGTCAGTATAAGACTGACTCAATAGGCAATAAGAGAAATGTAAAGGAAGAGAAAACAAAGACGACAGAATGTGGAGGTACCCTTATATGTGCTTTCCTAAGATGATAAACAATATGAAGAGACCAGGAGGCAGAAGAAGTGGGAAATATTAATAAAATTTGCAATTCTGCTCTGAATGAACATACATTTTTGTTCTAACAGTTAATATCCATTTTTAAAAAGATTTTATTATTTAGAGAGAGGTGTGTGTGAGTGACGGGAGGAACAGAGGGAGAAGGAAAGAATCTCCAGCACACTCTGTGCTGGGTGGGAAGCCAACTCGGGGCTTGATCCCAGGACCCTGAGATCACGACCTGAGCTGAAATAAAGAGTCATTCGCTTAACCAACTGAGTCACTCAGGTGCCCCAGCTGATCTCCATTTGTAATGAAACAACCAACAGAAAAGTTTCCAAATAGAGTTGATAGGAATACAGACTGTCACAGTTTACTTTGACATTTGTTTTCACCAGATAGCACAGAAAAATAAAATAGTTATGGTCATCTGCAATACACAACAATAAGTAACTGCATATCTTGAAATATCCAAAGCTTTACCTGAATTTTAATTAGTGTCATACAATCTTCAACTGTATTTTTACAAAGAGATGATGTTTAGAGTCATGTAACCTTAAACTTAAAACATGCTAGGGTTTTGAAGGGTCAGGGGTGGGAGGTTGGGGGAACAGGTGGTGGGTAATGGGGAGGGCACGTTTTGCATGGAGCACTGGGTGTTGTGCAAAAACAATGAATACTGTTACGCTGAAAAAATAAATAAAATGGGGGAAAAAAAAACATGCTAGGGCAATAATTGAATCCAGCCTTCATTTTACGGAGGTGAAAACTTAAGTGCAGTGAGATTAGATGGCACACCCATGGTTTCACGGACAAAAAACTGGGCTCATAACCCCACTCATCTGACTGATAAGTCAAGAGGTAGCACTAAGTTGCTTTTCTCTAACCATGTAAACCTCACTGAAAAAAACAGTTGTCATGTGTGTATCACTGAGAACAGGATATAATGCTTTGAGTAACTAACAACAGTAAACATAAGGTTTAACCCCATAACAAGTAAATCTAAGTATTTGTGATGGAGAACGTTATCTCCATGTACCCATCTTTTTATTCTTTCCTTTTTTCCTTCCTTCCTTCTCCCCACCCTTCCTTCCTTCCTTTAAATAATAGGTTCCACTCATCACCACCTCATCTCAGTTTAAGGTGAATATGCAGGCATGCCGCTGGCAACTACGTGTCCCACATTGCATAGCAGCAAAAGGCAATTTTGTGACTCAGTTGGCTTCAATAGAGTATAGCTGGCAATATTGTGTCTGACTCCTTGTCATCTTACTAACAGAGCCCCTTGCCCTTGCTTGCTTTTTCTCTTCCTTATTTAGCTGAAAATGGCAGTGGTTTGGAAGCAGGGATGCCCATCAAGTATTCCTTCTATGGGAATTTTTTGTAGTGTAGAACGTAAATATTTTAGTTTTCAAATTCATGATACACATTCACATTTTCATTTAATTTTATGATTTTTGAATCATTAACTGAATCCAACTGGATCATTTAAAGGCTATTGGGATTTAAACTTGGTTAACAGTTTATATCCAAATACTTTGTTCAGGGTCTTCCCTGTGCATTACAAACAGAAACACATAATGAATGCGAGTGTTATCAGAAGGCCCGTGTAACTTAAAGTCAATCTTAAATTGACTTGTTATGCTGTGTGAATTCCCATGAATAGATCTACTTTTAAAATACCTTCTTAAATACATGTGTATGTTTACCGGCATTACTTTTGGGTGTGGAGATATAAGTTTGAGTAATCTAACAATTTTTACCTAACAGAGAACAGGATCAGTGTATTTGATGAATAAGAATGAAAAAAAAAAAAATCAGGATCCAGTCCCAGATCAGAAAGAGACCAATAAAACCATGAAACCCTACACAATGTTAGGAAGCATACCTAGAAATACCTTTCTAGGGCTTAATGCATGCCAAACAGCTTTTTAAACAAAATAGATGCAGTAATTATTTTACTTAATTTCCATAATATTCCTATCACTTAATATTATTGTCACTGCTATTGATTTATAGATAAAGATAAGGATCTTAAATCAATATGGCTACTAATGTCTGGGGCATAGCCTAGTAAATAATAGCACTAGGATTCAAATCCAGACAATGCAACTTGGGATTATCTACTCCTAGCTACCATCCTATAAGGCTTCCTATGATGCAACAGGCCATCTGAGACATGGATAATCATGTATCTGTAACTGGAAAATTAAGGCAGAACATCTTTAGTAGAACAAGATTACTGGAGAAAAATGTGTCCAGATATGCATTTGATCAACGCTTTACACATAAAATGTTGGGATATAATTACACTGATTCTGAATAGTATCCCTTCTGACTTGATGAGTCACAGGAATAATTCTAGGAACAAAATATTAGAAATAAACAGATCATGAAGTTTCATGTTAAATCCTGCATTGACACAAGAATTTCTGAATTGTCTTACCTTTTTGTTTTATTCTTAGACAGGCAGCACCAACCTATGTTATCATGTGAATTCTTCCTGTCTGCCCCAAGGAGATTCGCCAGTGTTTATTCATGTCAGTAATTGCTAAGTACTTAGAATCTCTGCCTTTACAGATGTAAAAAAAAAAAAAAAATGCATCCTATAGATCCAGAGGAAAACCAATAAATATTTGTATATTGGAAAATAAAGACAATGAAGAAAAAATAATTTTTAACACCTACTATAAGTCATTTTACACATTGTCTTTTACATTCAACCAAAAACCTTTGAGAATAAGCCCCAGGTGTCAAGGAAAATCTTAATATAGTAGAAGAGCACAAATGTACAAAATAATAAAAAAGGCATTAGCATAGGGAATTCAACGGTGAGAAGATAAATACTGAGTGTAAAAGGAATAAGGCAGCAGCCCGTCCCAAGTTTTCAAACTGAACAGCTGGTAATTCCAGCACGGGCAGGTCACTTTGAGAGTCCTGTATCTATGATTTCCAAAGTTAGAGAGTCTTACTCGGGTTAGAAGCAGCCGACAAAGTCCCAACCCAAGAAGGGATGCCCAAATGGTACCCAGCAGCAGAAGCAGTAGCAGAGGTGCATATCTGAGCATTACAATGAACACATTTTGCTAAAATATCTTCAAGTAATTGGAGGTATTTTCATGAAAGAAGCCCAATACAGCACAGATCCATTTAGATGCAGAATGAGCGTCACAGAGAATCTTGCCCTGTGCCTGCTCATTCTCCATACATAGCCTGAATCACTAAGCTTAGACACTCTCATCCATGAGCATGACCTTCCTGCTGAGATTTAAAATAGAAAGAAAAGCACTCGGTAAAGGTTTCAGCTTAATCAGTCATACTTTAGAAAGCTAGCTAACATGTATACCCATCATCCATCTGGGCAAAAGGCTTTACAGCTTTTAGACATTAAATGACTCACTCTGCAAAGCTCTTTCCAGACTAATGGTGGCTCTAATTTCTCTATTAGGCGGGCCAGAATATTAGGGAGGCAAATCTTTGCTATTATGCTCCCAGAGAATGAACTCCCCCAAAGCACAGCTGAGTATAATAGCTGATAAAACCTTGAAAAGTGTGAGGTTAAAATTGTGTTTATCTGCACCATGCCATCTGTATCCCCTAACAGCTTGAATAGGAAGGATTTGTTCCTAAAGCATTATTATTTTTACTAAAAATTGTCCTTGTTTTTCACTACCCTGAGGAAATAGATGGCATTGTAAAAATGAGACTGCATTTATTATAACCTAACCTATGGACCACTTTTTCAAAAGTAATTTGGTCATTTGACATCATATACCTCCCAGTGAGAATAAATAGAAATAATGTTTTTTGTTCTCTTCAAGTTCAACTTGCCCTTTATGTCAGCTTTCTTTTCACATCCTTTTTCATCCAGTTATCCGTACCATCATTTGTTTATATTAAATGAACCTCTTTCCAAGATATTCCTGAACTTATCTGCCAAATTTAATATTTTACTGTTTTATTAGTATATGATGCCAGATGCCAATATGGTGTTCCTTGAGAGGTATTAACTAGAAGAGGGCCAGGGGGACTTCTGGGTATAGGGAGTAGTATTTTGGGAGTTTGTGCTAAAGCTGTGTTTCACAGTGTGAAAATTCACAAGGCTCCAAACTTGGGATTTGTTTACCTTTCGTCGGAAGATGTTACACTTCAGTAAAATTTACCAAGAAAAGATGGCCTATTTAATAAAATTCAGTAATACCCAGGACATTGGTTGAATAAAATATAACAGAATTTGGCAAGAAACAAGTTTTCTGTGGAAGGCGGAACTATTAAAACACTTCTAAATTGCATTTTAAATAAAAAATCAAGGTATAACATCTTAATTATCTCAAACTAAATAAGTAAACACAGGTAAGGAAGATTATTTGCAACTATAATTTTTACTTTTTCCAAAATAAACTGTTTTCAGGTACTCTAAATGCAGCAGGTACACACTAGCAGTTAGATTTCTACTCAGTAATGATAGGGCAAGTACAAAACCTTTACATGTCCCACAAATGCTCACATACTTTTTTTAAAGATTTCATTTATTTATTTGTCAGAGAGAGAGAGAGAGCATAAGGAGGGGAGCTGCAGGCAGAGGGAAGAGCAGGTTCCCCACTGAGCAAGGAGCCCTGTGCAGGGCCCGATCTCAGTACCCCGAGATCATGATCTAAGCCAAAGGCGGACACTTAACTGACTGAGCCACCCAGGTGGCCCAAATGCTCACATATTCTTAAAGATAAAGGTAAAAGTACTATACTAACATGTACATCTAGGTTGGCTATGGAGCATCCCTGCTGTGATCAGAGTTTGTGGGTAGAACTTACATAAAAAAAAAATTTTTAGATGTAAGCCTTCAGTAACTCGAGAAACTGAAAGACATAAGCCCAAAATGCTTTTACCTTGACTAAGGAAGACTACTTTCAACCCTAGAATGCTGTTTGAAAATCAAAAGATTCTTTCTTTATTAACTACACAAGTGGCATTATTTTTTTAAATCTTTTTTTTTTTAAGATTTTATTTATTTATTTGACAGACAGAGAACACAAGTAGGCAGAGAGGCAGACAGAGAGAGAGGGGGAAGCAGGCTCCCTGCCGAGCAGAGAACCCGATGCGGGGCTCGATCCCAGGACCCCGAGATCATGACCTGGGCCGAAGGCAGAGGCTTTAACCCACCGAGCCACCCAGGCGCCCCCACAAGTGGCATTATTAAAAATGAATTAAATTATCCCAAATTATCCAGTCCAATCATTCCTTAACATGACAGATATCTAAAGGAGGTAAGGAAGAAGCCATGGAATATATAGTAAGAAGAATTTCAGAGGAAACTATGGAAAGTTAGAAGTTAGATTATCAGACATTCTAAATTTCTCGTATCAGTTCACTCGGAGGAAGAAAATTCCCCAAATCAAGAATTTGTCCCCTCTGGGGGGCCCTGAGTGGTTCAGTCCGTTGAGCATCTGCCTTAGGCTCAGCTCAAGATATCTGAGTCCTGGGATTGAGCCCTCTTGTTGGGCTCCCAGCTCAGGAGTCTGCTCCTCCCTTGCCCTCTGCCTCTGCCCTCTTCCCCCAAGTTGCACTCTCTCTCTCCTGCTCTGCTATCTCTCAAATAAAATATTAAAAAAAGGGGGGGGGTTTGTCCAGTCAAAGATATTTTATAGGTGAATAGATCTTCCTGACAGGGCAAGATTATCTGATAGTCTCTGTACATATACATGCATAATTGTTAACTAAGTGATCATTTGAAGATTGGGTACATGGGAATGTTTATTAGCTATAAAGATGGACAAAGTAAATAGATGATTTTTTATCAGTGAAGCATTGGGTCCGAGTGAAAGGTTGAAACAAATAAGATAATATGATAAAAAGTTCCAAATTAGCCCTCTTGACGTCATCCGCGGGCGCCGCAGCGCCGGGGCGGGCACGCGCAGTCCAGAAGAAGTCTCCGACGCCGCCGCTTTTCAGTTTGCCCGAAGCGCGGACGCGGTTTACGGAGTCTACCAGAGAGGCCCTAAACAGCAAAAATATCAAGCCATTGTTGAGTACGTTCAGCCATTACCTGGCAGTGAAAATGAAAAAAAAAAAAAAAATGTACCCTTGACCAAGCTTTCAGAGGTGTTAGAAGAAGAAATTATAAATCACTCATCATGTGAAAACGTTTTAGCTATTATTTCTCTTGCTATTGGGGGAGTAACTGAAGGTATTTGTACCACCTCTACACCTTTTGTATTGTTGGGAGATGTTTTGGATTGTCTTCCTTTGGATCAGTGTGACACAATATTCACTTTTGTGGAAAAAAATGTTGCTACTTGGAAATCAAACACATTCTATTCTGCTGGGAAAAACTATTTACTACGTATGTGCTATGACCTCCTGAGAAGATTATCAGAATCCCAGAATACAGTCTTCTGTGGACGAATTCAACTCTTTTTGGCCAGACTTTTGCCTTTATCTGAGAAATCAGGTCTTAACTTGCAAAGTCAATTTAATCTGGAAAATGTTACTGTTTTCAATACCAATGAGCAGGAAAGCACCCAGGGTCAGAAGCACACTGAGGATAGAGAAGAAGGAATGGATGTAGAAGAAGGTGAGATGGGAGATGATGAAGCTCCAACAACTTGCTCCATTCCAATTGATAACAACCTGTATCGAAAATTCGGGTCACTTCAGGATTACTTCAGGAACCCTGTGCAATGCTATGAGAAGATTTCATGGAAAACTTTTCTTAAGTATTCTGAAGAAGTTCTAGCTGTTTTTAAGAGTTATAAATTAGATGATACTCAGGCCTCCAGGAAAAAGATGGAAGAATTAAAAACAGGAGGAGAACATGTATATTTTGCAAAATTTTTAACAAGTGAAAAGTTGATGGATTTACAGCTGGGTGACAGTAACTTTCGTTGACACATCCTGTTGCAATATCTCATTTTATTCCAGTATCTCAAGGGGCAGGTCAAATTCAAAAGTTCAAACTATGTTTTAACTGATGAGCAATCACTCTGGATTGAAGATACTACAAAATCAGTGTATCAACATATATTAAATACTGAAGAAAACTGGAACTCATGGAAAAATGAAGGCTGCCCAAGTTTTGTGAAAGAAAGAACATCAGACACCAAGCCAACAAGAGTAGCTCGCAAGAGAACAGCACCAGAGGACTTCCTAGGGAAAGGACCCAATAAAAAGATTCTGATGGGAAATGAGGAGTTAACAAGGCTTTGGAATCTCTGTCCTGATAATACGGAAGCTTGCAAATCAGAGACAAGGAAATACATGCCAACTTTGGAGGAATTTTTTGGAGAAGCCATTGAACAGGCAGACCCTGTTTCAACATGGTTGAAAATTAATACAAGGCTGTGAACAATTCAAATTATGGTTGGAGAGCCCTGAGACTATTAGCACGGAGAAGCCCTCACTTCTTCCAGCCAACCAACCAGCAATTTAAAACTTTGCCAGAGTATCTCGAAAACATGGTAATAAAGCTAGCAAAAGAATTACCACCTCCTTCTGAAGAAATAAAAACAGGTGAGGATGAAGATGAGGAAGATAATGATGCTTTACTGAAGGAAAATGAAAGCCCTGATGTTCGACGAGACAAACCTGTAACGGGAAAAATAGAGGCATTTGCCAGTAAACTGGGCAAGCAATGGAAGATCCTGGCTCCCTACTTGGAAATGAAAGACTCGGAAATTAGACAAATTGAGTGTGACAGCGAAGACATGAAGATGAGAGCTAAGCAGCTACTGGTCGCCTGGCAAGATCAGGAGGGAGTACATGCAACACCTGAGAATCTGATGAACACACTGAATAAGTCTGGATTAAGTGACCTTGCAGAAAGTCTAACTAATGACAATGAGACAAATAGCTTCTTTCTTTCTTTCTTTTTTTTATTAAAACTGTGATAAGATTTTGTTACCAAGCAGCATTTGATAAGAGGTCCAATGGTTTTGGTAAACAATAAACATTTTTATAACAACAAAAAAAAAGTTCCAAATTAGCTTGCCACTCATTGAAGGAGCAAATAAATTTATAAATAGCTTAATGATAATATACTGCAAAATACTTACTATAAAATAATTAACTAATTATAACAGTTTGAGTCAAGGAAAACAAAACAAACACTGGAGAACTAACCTTTCAGTATTTGTACCCCTCCTGGGCACATGGTAAAATTGCATTCTCTTGTCCCCACACTATCATGAGAAGAGCCCTATGTGTGCCTTTCTCATACACTCCCCACGTGCTAACTCATGCTATAAATAAATAAAAGACAAACCTTTTTTTTTTAATTACCACATTTTTATGTTCATGAGTACTGCAGGAACCCGGCCTGCACTTACTCACATATACATAACCAAAGGCAAACAGTAATGTCTAATGTTCATCAAACAAGAATCAGAGGTTTAGTAGGTACATTATAATAGTCATAAATGTAATGTAAAATGAATGAAAAATAATGACATCACTAACAAAAACATTCAAGGTGTAATGGGGAAGGTGAGATGCTTTTGTATGACTGTGCATCTGTTTGTTGAATGAAAAGCCTGCAACTTGTTCACATCTCCCTATGTCTACCTACATGAACCATAACCTCTCACACTGACACTGGTCTTCACTTCGTAATGCATTTTGGTCAAAAACACAGTTGCAAATGCAAAAGAGACACATGAAAATGCTTGCATATTTAGCTTAGTTCTTTTTAACTGCTCTTGAAAACCTGCTGCCATGTGAATGAACTAGGATAGCCTGGTGTTTGATGAGGGACAGGTGCTCCCAGTCCTTGCCACTAGCCCAGCTGATAAGCACCCTGACAGCAAGGCTGGAGAGTAAGGCCATCCAAGCCTAGTGTCAGCTAGGCCCAGTCCATCCCAGAAAATCTGTGCTCTACGAAAGCATGAGCTGAATAAATGATTGCTGTTTTAAGCCAACTGAGTTTGGGGGATAATTGGCTACATAGGAAAAACTAACCATTACAAATATTGATAGCAAAGTCCTATAGCATTCAACATGCATTCTGCATTTGCTCAATGGCGGTTACCACATCAATCTGCAACTCTCAATAGTGAGGGAAAAGGTTCAGGCTGTTAATAATTCCATGCAGTATATAAATACACTTACTTTGGCAGAGTATATGCTCTCCTCTTGTTCTCTTGCTTTATCCTGGGCAAGCTTTAGGGGAAAATTTGGACTGCTGCTGCTAGTGCAACTGCTGTGTATACTGACCCACTGTTGTCACATCAGCCAGGTGCAAAGGAATACATAGCTACTAACGTATGGAATGTTCTGAGGACATTCTAGACAATGGTTTAGTTCCTTTTTTTAGTTTATTTGGTTTGTTTTTTTATTCAATGATTCCAATTATAAATAAAACTTTTAATAATTTTGTTGTACATACACGTCATTATAGATATTGGTAACAAAGTACCATTGGGGTGGTTTGTTACACAGTTGAAGAAATTTCTCAACATACCAGGGGAGGAGAAAATAAGGAGGCTTAAGGAAGTTCAATATAAAATTATTATAGTGTTATTTAATATATATTATATAATTATATATATAATTATATAATTATTTAATATAATTATATTATAATTATATTATAATTATAATTATATTATAATTAATATATATATTATATATATATATAATTATATATATATAATTATAATTATATTATAATTATATATATATATAAATATATATATTTATAAATATATATAAATATATATATTAAATATAAATATATATATTTAATATATATATATAAATATATATATTTAATATATATAATATAAATATAAATATAAATATATAAATATATATAAATATATATATATAAATATATATAAATATATAAATATAATTATAATTATATTATAATTATATTTATAAATATATATATATAAATATATAATTATAAATATAATTATATAATTATATAATTATAATGTTATGCAACTATATAGTTATATATAATGTATAATATACAAAATAAAATAGAATATACTATTATAACTATATACTATAATCATATCATTTATAACATGGAATGTAGAATAATATAATATTACTAAAAGTAATGGGACAATCCATCCTAATAATTAAAAAGAAATTCTAAAAATTATTTACTTGTGAGCAGTAGGAATGGGAAGGGGGTTAAGATATGAAATATTCTTTATTTTACTCATTTTTGTGCCATCTGTATATTTAGTTCCTTGAACATGTAATGTGTTTATAATAAATACAAACGGGAATATAATTTTCTTCCCCAATTTAATATGAAGAATACACTGACTATCTGTTTGGAGTACAAGTAAATAACTTAACTACATAATTTAAAACATTATATATCAGAACAGAGGTTTAACATAGGACAGAACACAAA
The DNA here is from genome assembly GCF_922984935.1 of Meles meles. Lineage (NCBI taxonomy): Eukaryota > Metazoa > Chordata > Mammalia > Carnivora > Mustelidae > Meles > Meles meles. Next base: position 130,160,476 of record NC_060069.1, on the reverse strand, counting down.
ATCTGCATTAGTTTTTTATAGTTTTATTGAGACCCAATTGAGATAAAATAGTTAAGGTGCATAATCTGATGTATTTAGAATATATCCAAGAAACTCTCACCACTATCAAGAAAATGAACATTTTGGGAACTTTCCAGAACTCTTGGTGAAACGCGGTGCTGCCCGAGCTGCGCCCAGCTTCGCGCTCCTTCCCGCTCCCCCACACTGGCCTCAGCCCTCTCACTGGCTATAGAAAATGGTGAAAGAAACCACTTACTATGATGTTTTGGGGGTCAAACCCAATGCCACCCAAGAAGAACTGAAAAAGGCCTACAGGAAACTGGCCTTGAAGTACCACCCTGATTAGAATCCAAATGAAGGAGAGACATTTAAACAGATTTCTCAAGCTTACAAAGTACTCTCTGATGCAAAGAAAAGGGAATTAAATGACAAATGAGGTGAACAGGCAATTAAAGAAGGTGGAGTCAGTGGTGGTTTTGGCTCTCCCATGGACATCTTTGATATGTTTTTTGTAGGAGGAGGAAGAATGCAGAGAGAAAGGAGAGGTAAAAATGTTGTGCATCAGCTCTCAGTAACCTTAGAAGATTTATATAATGGTGCAACAAGAAAACTAGCTCTGCAAAAGAATGTGATTTGCAATAAATGTGAAGGCCGAGGTGAAGAAACCACTTACTATGATGTTTTGGGGGTCAAACCCAATGCCACCCAAGAAGAACTGAAAAAGGCCTACAGGAAACTGGCCTTGAAGTACCACCCTGATTAGAATCCAAATGAAGGAGAGACATTTAAACAGATTTCTCAAGCTTACAAAGTACTCTCTGATGCAAAGAAAAGGGAATTAAATGACAAATGAGGTGAACAGGCAATTAAAGAAGGTGGAGTCAGTGGTGGTTTTGGCTCTCCCATGGACATCTTTGATATGTTTTTTGTAGGAGGAGGAAGAATGCAGAGAGAAAGGAGAGGTAAAAATGTTGTGCATCAGCTCTCAGTAACCTTAGAAGATTTATATAATGGTGCAACAAGAAAACTAGCTCTGCAAAAGAATGTGATTTGCAATAAATGTGAAGGCCGAGGTGGTAAGAAAGGAGCAGCTGAATGTTGTCCCAATTGCCGAGGTACTGGAATACAAAGAAGAATTCATCAGATAGGACCTGAAAAGGTTCAGCAAATTCATTCCATGTGCATCGAGTGCCAGGGGCATGGGGAATGGATCAGTCCTCAAGACAGATGTCAAAGCTTCAATGGAAGGAAGATAGTTCAAGAGAAGAAGATTCTAGAAGTTCATTTGGACAAAGGCATGAAAGATGGCCAGAAGATAACATCCCATGGTGAGGGAGACCAAGAACCAGAACTGGAACCAGGAGATATTATCATTGTTTAGATCAGAAGGACCATGCTGTTTTTACTCCTCAGGGAGAAGACCTTTTCATGTGTATGGACATACAGCTGGTTGAAGTACTGTGTGGTTTTCAAAGGCCAATATCTACTCTTGACAACCCAAACCATTGTCATCACCTCTCATCCAGGTCCAATTGTCAAGCATGGAGATATCAAGTGTGTGCTAAATGCCAATTTATCGTAGATCATATGAGAAGGGTCACCTCATCATCGAATTTAAGGTAAACTTTCCTGAGAATGGCTTTCTCTCTCCTCCCATCCAAGTACTAACCAGGCCCGACCCTGCTTAGCTTCCGAGATCAGACGAGATCCGGCGCGTTCAGGGTGGTATGGCCGTAGACGGCTTTCTCTCTCCTGATAAACTCTCTTTGCTGGAAAAACTCCTACCTGAGAGGAAGGAAGTAGAAGAGACTGATGAAATGGACCAGATAGAACTGGTGGACTTGGATCCAAATCAGGAAAGATGGTGCCATTACAATGGGGAAGCACATGAGGATGATGAACCTCATCCCAGGGGTGGTGTTCAGTGTCAGACTTCTTAATGGGGCCAGTGTATAACACTGCTGGCATTTTATGTGCAGTGGTGAATGAGTGAAGGACTTGAATCACAGCTCACTACTTGCTATTGTTTTTAATATTCAACTATAGTAGTGTTTCAAAAGTTAAATGAAGAATAACCTCAAATATAAAAACTCAAAAAAAAAAAAAAAGAGAGAGAGAGAGAGAAGAAAATGAGGGTGCCTGGGTGGCTCAGTGAGTTAAAGCCTCTGCCTTCAGCTTAGGTCATGATCCCAGGGTCCTGGGATCAAGCCCTGCATCAGGCTCTCTGCTCAGCAGAGAGCCAGCTTCCTCCTCCTCTCTCTCTCTCTCTCTCTGCCTGCCTCTCTACCTACTGTGATCTCTGTCAAATAAATAAAATAAAATCTTAAAAAAAAAGAAAGAAAAGAAAATGAACATTTCAATCAACCTGAAGTGTTTCATTGTGTACATAATGAATCTCACCCACTCCAGACCACCCATAGGCAGTAACTGATCTGCTTTCTGTGACTATGGAGTAGTTTGCATTTCTAGAATTTTATATCAATGGAATCATAAAATATGTGCTCTTTTTCTAATTTTTTTTTCTTTTTTTTTATTCACGACATTATTTCGATGTTTAGCTATATTGTTGCATATACCAACAGTTTTGTTTTTTTTTTTTTACTTTTAATTACATAGTATTTTGTTGTATGGGTTAGGCAATGTGTAATCTATTAGTGGCCTTGCCAGGGGCAGTTTTAGGAGAGTACAGCCCACATACATAGTTGATAGAAATTATTAAATGAAGATGAAGGGGCTCCTGGGTGGCTCAGTGGGTTAAGCCTATGCCTTCGACTCAGGTCATGATCCCAGGGTCCTGGGATCAAGCCCCACAGTGGGCTCTCTGCTCAGCAGGGAGCCTGCTTCTCCCTCTCTCTCTGCCTGCTGCTCTGCCTACTTGTGATCTCTCTCCCTCTGTCAAATAAATAAATAAAATCTTTTTAAAAAATGAAGATGAAATGCTGAAAAATATATACATATATTCTAAAGTTTTGTTCTGAAAAGAACATAGAAATTGCATTACAGAGAGATGAACCAACTATGCAATGTTTGAGCTTATGTTTATTTTTTGGCTTGTTGGTTAATTGTTTTGCTTGTTTTGTAAACTGAGAGGTGCCACAGCATGATTATAACCTGGAATGCAAGTTCCAGAAGAAAGCAAGACATCTGATGACATCAACATAGAGTGTCACCGGCATAAAATTCATGAGAAAGCAAGACGAGCATTTAACAGAAGTAGTGATATTTTTTATTAATGTAGGTGGAAAGCTAAAGGAGTATGAGAATAAATGTACATAGTGGAAGTTTTGGTGGTAGGAAGATAAGGAAAGCACTATATGTTTATTTCTGTATTCTAAAATAGAAAAGAATAAAAATACAAATTTAAAGAAGGATGTTAGGGAAGGCCAGATAGGAGGTTTAAGAAGACAGAAAGTGAGAGATTATTTTTACCTTCATATTGAACTTATAGAGCTCTAAAATAAGCATTTTCTTTCCTGAACTAATTAGGATAAATTGTTAAAAATATCTGACAAGTAATAAAATATAGAGATATTAGGATTCAAATCAAAACGCTATTACTAAATGCATGAATTTGAATAACTTGTATCACCATTATTAGGCCCAACTTTTCCATTTATAAAACACAAATGACACCTCAAAATATGTATTCTAAAATTCCATGTTCCTTTATGAAATTCAGAACCCCATGAGTAGTTTTGAGCAAACAGAGTCATCGGTGCTCATGAAATTATTCTTACCAGTCTGAGCTCAAAAATAAGGTAGTGCACTGCACAAATCTGGAAGTCTGCAGAACTAACAACAGAAGTGATATGGTTGTGCTAATGTTGGCTTCTCACATACTTGAAGTGAGCAAAGGGAAGTGTTCCTCTTAGCTTCTTTCTCAGCACAGATTTCCTCCCACCAGTTATTTGTTTTTCCTTTTTCTCTTTCCTTTGCTGAATATTCTGTATGAATGTACTCCTTTTAGGACATCAGTGGAGTGTCTGGGTGTTGGGATAATTAGTAGAAGCACACTGTTTTCATTGGATTCTTCCATATCTAGTTGTCGGCAGCTTGAACTGGCAGAAGGAGACTGCAGCTGGAGATACCTGATCAGATTCACACTACCTGAGGGCACAGAAGGCCTCAGAGAACAATGAGCACCAATGAGACTGTAAAGACCTATGAAACAAGAAACTGGCCCAAATCCTTCTTTTTCTGGCTATTCAGCACAATTCCCTGTTTGCCACTCCGTTGAAGGCCCCATCAGTTTGAGTAATGAGGCTAAAAACCAACTCAAGATTAATTACTCCAAGGCAAGTGAGTTTTGGTCTGGAAGCAGCTTTAGATGGATTAACCACCAATTTCATAATAGGTGGCACAGAGGAGTGGGGAGCAAATGGAAAGTAATGCACAGAGAAGGAAACTTCACAGATTTCTAGGTAATATAAAACACAAAAATATCCATAATTACTCATATAAAATATGGAATATCATCATTTAGTAGATAAGCTCAGCCTTGGAAAAATCATGGGATCACAGAGTTTATTAGGTGACGGTGCCATACTCAAACCCAATTCTTCCATTTTACTTTAGTCCAGAAAATTAAGTGTCCTTGCTCACTAAATCAAATTTTAAAAAAGAAATAGGAAATGCTCTGGGGTGAATTAGCAGCTCCTTTCCTTTTACATGCAAGTTTTCCATAAGAAAATTCAATAAGTGTTTTACAGAATTCGTAGACCAAATTTGGTAACTTAGTAAGAATTACATAAACTGCTGAAAATAATTTTGAGGAGATAGTTTGTAATATTTAATACTTTATGCACAAATTATCTTTAATCAGTAAATTATCATTAATGAATAATTCCATGTTTGGCTACTTTGACTACAGCAGTTGTATGTTTTAATTATCACATAGTCTCCTGTAAACATAACTGTTAAACTCTGCATCCTTCTCTCCTCTCTCCATTCAAAATGAAAGACAATTCTTCAAAGCAACCCATCTTTTATCTTCTTAATTTTTGCATACCACGCCACAGACCCTAGGGTGAATTCAGCATATGCTGCTAAACTTTCAATTAATGCTCTACCAAGCTAAATACATGAGAGCCACTAAATACAGTACATGGAAAGCGATGAGATTATAATGTTGCATTTACTCTTCCGGTTTTTTTTTCCCCCTCAACTCTAGGTAAAGGGTTTTAAGGGAAATTAAAGTAACTGTAACATAATTGCCTGTTTGAGTAAATAAGGTCACAATTTGCTTTTTATGCCAAGAGCTTAAAAACAACTGCCAAAATAATACTACTGGTGGCAAAGTGAGCAGTAATGGCATTTTTGATCTTGTTCAAGAATAATCATTCTTATATCTCTGTTCAGTTTATTTCTTGTACACATATATAATTAATTATTCACAGTATTACTCAAAAGCTTTACTTACAGTTTTAATTGAGCTATAAGTGACATAAAACATTATATTTGTTTCAGTTGTATGACATAGTGATTGGGTATTTGTATACATTCTGAAATGATCCTCACAGTAAGTCTAGTAAACATTTATAACCTCACATAGTTATAATTTTTTTCTTATGATGAGAACTTTTAAGATGTACTCTCTTAGCAGCTTTATGCAAATATGCAATGTGGTATTATTAACTTTATTCACCATGCTGCATATTACAACCCCAGGATTGATTTACCTTGTAAGCAGAAGTTTGTACCCATGACCCCCTTTACCCTATTTGTATTTATATGATAACACTTAAACAGCGCTTAATTTGTTCAGACAATATTCTAAATCTTTTTACTAATATTAAATTATTTATTCCCACATCTTATTTTGGGTCCTCCAAGAAGCAGGCACCGTGGTAGGAGGACATGTGAAAGCCATTTATTAGCAGAAATACCTATGTAGGATAAAGGTGAGGAATGAGAAGTAGAAAAGAAGAAGCTGCAGACTCCAAAGCAGTCAAGACATCTGGGGAAAGGAGAGGGAGAAAGGAGGATGATCAGAGGAAGAGTCTCTGACTACAGCACCGTTCGCAGAAAGATTCTGCCCAGTCAATGGAAGTCCCTTAACTAAAGCAGCCAGTGAGTAAAGCCCCGAATCCTACAGAAGTGGGCAGTACCAGGACCCCTGCCATGATCAGTCAGTGATTGGGAGCATCCTGGGAGAAGGCTGGCTTCAGTGCAAATGCTAGCATGGATGCGGGAGGTGGCATCCTGGGACAAATGGTCAACTTCGCATTTCCTTGCAGCTGGTTTTAAGGATATCTGAGCACTGCAACTCCATGCCTCTCGCCCCTCACAACAACCTTCTGAGTTACGTACCACTCCATTTTAATTATGAGAAAACAGAGAAATAGAACTTAATTCAAGTCCCTGAGGTCACATATCAATGTCCAATCAAGCTACACAAATGTCCTCATTTGTTGTGATTATTTCATACGTTCTCTGACAAAATTCCATATGCTACATATATCTTTTGTTAAATAATTTATGATAAATTCAGAAGATAATTCTACACTGTAGGTGCTAATATTTAGAATATTAACAGAACATTCAATTTCCATGTGATCTGCTTTTAAACTCCTCGTAGAAATTGCACTAAGCAACAAGGGATTGAGAGGTTAAAAATGGAAAGAAGTATTAGAAGCTGCCTGCAATAGTAAATTAAAATTCCGGGGGGGGGGGGACTCAAAGAGGTTAAAATTCACTTTTCCATTGATTTTCATGCCCTCTTATACCAAAGCAATATGGACAACATTAGGTAAAGGAAGGATCAGATACTGTGAAGCCTTCTTTTCTCTGATTCTCATGGTTGCTAAAATAAACAAACTGGATCATCTTTTCAGGCCACTGTCCTGTGATCTAAAAGTTAATTTTTATTTTTCAAATTATAGCTTCTCAAAATCTGTGAGTACTCTGTGGCCAAGATGCTACACTTGGCAGCATCCTGTCAAACAAGGCTCTAATCTCCTGCTGAACATTTGCCTTAACTCTCTAGGTCTCCAGTTTCTCATGTATGCACAAGCGGAATTGGATTCTATCAGAAATGTGAGAAAAGAGAGGGTCATCAGTCACCTGAGAAGTCTGAACAAAAAAATCAGGTTTCCTGGCCCAGATGCAGAGAATCAATTTAATTAAATTAGAGTGAGGACAGGGAATTTTCTAAAAGTGCATTAGGATAGATTTGGTTTGGGAATCACTAAACTAGATTAGCTTAGTTATAAAATTCTTAGAAAAAAAACCCTCTCTACTTACTTAATGCTAACATTTAAAACTCATTTACAAAACTGCTTACATTCAATTAAATTTACTATGATTTCTTTTCATCTATGCCATGTAATCAGGAAGAGTATCAAAATATATTGCAATTGGTTTTTAGCCAAATATCACCTAAACTGCAACATTCTAATGCATAATGTAAATGAGAAACATAATCCATCTGCTTAGTAGGATAATGAAATCTTTTGTATCGAAACTTAAAAAGTACACATATTATCTACAATGACATGCTAACCAATTATTGGTAGAAATGCTCGCTATTTATTTGAGACAAAATTTCCCATGACTGGAGTGCAAAATTCTTTTCAAGTGGGCATTCTTTGTGCATCTGGAAGCCCAGCCTTCCACAGTACAGTCTAAAATTTCAGTTGAATGATGTTTTTAATTTCAGTTTCTCTATTTTCATATATCAGTGGTAGATTACCACTTCATGTTACAATTACTCACAATGCTTATCTGTAAAGGAAATTCAAAAACATGATGTGAACATAATGTGCTACCAGCACAAGCAGACACCACTGCTCCTGCTCCTATCACACCTTCTGTCAACGTGTTCATTCATAATAATAATAAAAAAATGCAACTTCAAGGAAATAATTTGATTAAACCTTATCAGAGCAACTAACATTTCCTATTTGCGTGTAACATTCCGAATACTCAAGAATCGAAAAAACTCATCTGCATAGCAGGGAGGTACACTTCATGGCAACATTTTTCAACATACAGCAAGGAGACAGTGAGCTCTGTTCCTGTCTTTGTGTCTGTGACATTGTAGGTGTGCAGAAAAGAAAACTGTGCAGTGCTGTCTTGATGTTACATTTTGGAAACTCACCCAATCGCTGCTTAAGGCCTCCTGAGTGGTTGCATTAGATAGCTTACCTGTATTATGTAACTTAAACTTGCTTCCTGCTGCTTCTACCACAGCTCCCTCCCAAATATATACACTTAGATATTATTTTAATCCAGAGCTTATCACTCTTTTATAAAAAGACCATTAGAAACATTGTTATGGGGGAGCCTGGGTGGCTCAGTCAGTTAAGGGTCTGCCCGCCCCTTTAGGTCATTATCCCAGGATCCTGGAATGGAGCCCCATATGTGGCTCCCTGCTCCGCAGGGACTCTGCTTCTCCTTCTGTGCCTTCCCCTGCTTGTTTTTTTTCTCTGTCTCTAATAAATAAAGTCTTTTAAAAAAAGAAAGAAAGAAACATTGTTATCGTGCTAATTAACTATATTCTCCACTCAATTGTGAAATCAGGAAGAACTCCGGAGTGAACTGAAGATGAAAGACCAGAAGGGACAAGAGTTATTGTCATCCTTTTAGGGATCGTAAGGGAAAATATTCTTTTTTTTTTTTTAAGGGAAAATATTCTTAAAACCACATTTGAATTTTGAAGTATGTACTTAAAAGAATGATTCAAGATCTCTGCAATAAATCAAGCAGTACAAACACGCAGAAAGAAAAAAGTCTTTTATCAGCTTCATCCCATTTTTTTTATTATCTTATTCCATTCTAATTCCATTTCTCTGGAGGAATCAGTATTAACTGTTTATAAGTGTCCACTTGCCACACCTTTCCTTACACTGCTTATGTGTACACGTAGAGATTTTTGAGCTTTCCATGTTTATTTTAACACAAATTACACACTGTCTAGAAACTTGCTTTTTTCCCCACTTGCTTTTTTTTCCTCGACACTTAACTTCTCCTTTCCCTAACCAGCTCACTCCCACAAGCTCCTTCTTCTCTCTCCCTAATCTCCCTCCTTCCCTCCTTCCCTTCTTCCCTCTTTCCTTTCTTCCTTCCTTCCTTTCTTTTTCTCTCTTTTCTCTTCTTCCTTTAATCATCCTATGACTGTGCATGGGAGGCCCATTAGAGCTCCATCAGGAACCTGAAAGCAATCTAGGTTTTCCAAGCCTGGAGAAACTAGGAGAGCAGAGTTCAAAATAGAAACTGCTCTTGGCTTTCAAGAGATCTGCTGTGCAGGGATTTGTTGCCTGCAGGATTAAGGAACAGTTCCCACAGAATCCACTGCAAACCTCCTGTTCTCTGTCCTTGGTCCTGCCCACCATTCTCTTTCCAAAAGTTGTGTAATAGCCTCTCAATAGTAGCATCTAGTCCAGATTTCTGCAGGCAAGAGAGCCTGGTAGAACAGATCACAATTTCATCCCTTGAGAGGCAAAGGAGAGTGTGGAAGTGGAGGAAAAACCCAGAAAAAGATTTAATATTTTTGAGACTTCACATAACTCTAATTTTTTTTTCATCACAAAAGATTTTTTTTAAATGGCTAAGGATTGGTTTATGTTGGAAATCTCCCATCCCTTCTCTCTCAATCTTTCAGTCTCTCTTTATCTCTTGCTTGCTCTCACTTTCTCTTCTATATGATTTTTCGATCTCCAAAATTTTTTTAAATTTCATAAGTATAAACTTCCCTGTAGGTATTTGGGGTGGGGATTATTTATTTTAATTCCTTGGACTAGGGACTAAGTGGGTCTTGCAATATGCAAACTAATGCCTTTCAATTTTATTAAATTTCCTCATACATTTTTCTTTGAGAATCTCCCAACAGCATTTTTTAAAATTAATTAATTTAATTATTTAATAGAGAGAGAGAGAGATCACAAGTAGGCAAGAGAGGAAGGCAGGGAGAGAGGGGAGAAAGCTGGCTCCCTGCTGAGCAGAGAGCCTGATGTGGGGCTTGATCCCAGGACCCTGGAATCATGACTTGAGCTGAAGGCAGAGGTTTAACCCACTGAGCCACCCAGGCGGCCCTCCCAATAGCATTTCTGTGTGACTTTCAGAAGTCATTGGATATATGCTTTACTGAATTGATATCTATTATTTTCTTTCATTTTCTATTTATTTACTTTCTAGTTCTATTTTCTGGAAGATGTTTCCCAACTTTTATCTTCTAGCCTTTCTTTGAGTGTTTTTTTTAATTTATAAAATTTTGTACTTAAAAAAAAGTTCCTTTTGTATTACTTTTTTCGCCATAGATGGAATATTTTCTATTAGATGTCTTCTTAGGCACTGAAGCTACTTTGCATACATGTCAGCACTAAAGGTGGCAGGAGGTTGAGAAGGACTGAACATCTCTGATAACAGGGCTGACACAGCAGTCCTACTACCTCTGGACAAGCATATCTTGCTGATGTCACTGCTATTTCTAGTCACCTTTTCCAGTGGTTAGAGAAAGGCAACTTACTGCTACTTATTGATTCATCAGTCAGATGACTATCATGTTCAAATTCTATAGGTTATAAGTGAAGAAAAGTAAAAGGTGATATTCTAGGAGCTTCTACTACCAATTCTCCCCTAAGTCTCTGACTAGATCACAGTCACAATGCTGTAATTTTTTGCAAAGAGTCTGGGAAAAGTGTGTGTGTGTGTGTGTGTGTGTGTGTTTGAGGACACTTCATACCTCAATAATTTAGGTTTCTGTTTCTATGTAAGTAACTTTAATCTTTTTATAGTCCATCCCTTTGGCAAGCTAACTATCAAGTACTATACTGATTCCCCTATATTGAAAGATGCAATCTCTTCATAAGGGACAGACCCCAAATTTCACCCAGTTTCCAAACCACCCCAAAGCCCAGGATGTTTGCTTCCTGCGTATGTCTGTATTAAGATGGTAGATGATACGCCATAGTCCACTAACTGGAAGTCAGTAGGCACATCCTCTGTCCTCAATAGTAATGAATGTATAATGGTGGGGAAAGAATCATACATCTGTAAAAAAAATTTCCCAATAGAAAGCATACAAAGAAATTACTAGTGTATAGTTCTACCAAATACAAATGTGCAAACATAACAAAAATTCCTATCCTGAGGCAGGCTCTGGCTCTGCTCTCTGGAAGGTATTTCCTTATCAATTTCACTGGGCTAAAACAAAGGTGGACAATGGGAAGGATATCCAGAATTCCTAAGGGATACATAGTTTTAACAGCTGAATCTGTGATGGTGTGTGCTCAGGGGCCTTGAATTTATTTCGAGGTACTTACAGGCACAGGCTACTATAGGTTGAGAATGGAGTTTCCTTCACAAAGGAAATAACAATAATAATAAAATTTTAATACTCTCATTCACAAACATAATAGATTTCAAAAATTCCCTTACACAGTAACATCAGTAGTTACATTTACAGTATATGCCACCCTAGTGAGAGATTTAGTATCTTTGTAGGAGATTTAGGATATTTTGTAACACACTGTTTTTTAAGGATATACGAAAACACAATAAAAAAATACAAAATAAAATGCCACAAAATCCAGTTTGTCTCTACATCTATATTTACTAGATATTTGGCTTTGAACAAGAAACAGACATTTCTTAACTTAGTTTTGCCTTCTTTAAAATGCTATTAACCTCTATAGGAACAAATGAGATAATATGAAGGAAAGTGTTTTGTGGATTGTAAAATAGCCCATTATATTAGGTATTATTGTTATGACGGCAATCACTGAAAAGCACCTACTATAATAGAAAATTTTCTTTATATCAAGTATGTCATAAAAGAAAAAAATTATATAATCGGCTGAGCATGCTATTGTATATTGTATGAGTATGAGTATGAGTATGAGTATGAGTATGCTATTGTATATTGCTCAAGGGATATTTCTATGAGAACTTGGCATTGCTATTCTCTCAGTGTCAAATGCATCATTGTGGCTGCATTACAGAGCATCATTATTTGGGGTATCTTTCACAAATTTCACATTTAATGAATATATATAATTTTCTTTTTTGAAGCGAAAATAGAGAGTGTGGGTTCTTATGATTGAAAAGGATTATAATTTATTGTAGAAATAAATTCTTATCAAGGGCTGTGTGCCCTTGTTTCAACAAGCCTTTATTAAAAGCCCAGTTCATCTATATTTCTTAATGGCTGATGAACTATGCAAAAACATACTGAACACCGGGAAAAATCTGGGGCTAGTCACAATGTGCAAATATAGATGTATCAGTCTACACTTCCTATTGTGCAGATGGATTTTTTTCCTAGTGCTCCTGGAATGAATCCATAATATTCTGTCTTATACACATATCTAGGGCTCCAGCCCAGGGCAATCTTTTCATTGTCAAGAACCAGTGTCAAAACACTGGCATCAGATCAGTAAAATGTAGACAACAAAGCTACATTTTAACCATCCAGACAAAGAATGCTGGACTGGCTACACAGATACTACTTTTGTGTAGAGAAAATTATTTAAACAGAGTGCATGACTCATTTTCATATAACCCAAGCAAAGTTTTAAAATTTAATTTTCAGGAGTTTGTATATGTAAACATCACTCATATGTGGTGATATGTGCAATTTTTATGTTTGTATCATTATATATATATGAGCACATACATGCATACATTTGCATATAAACACATACACACTTATATGTACACATGCATGTATACACATAGTTGCACATGTGTACATATGCATATTATACATGACATATTTCTATATGATTATCATATTTTTACAGTGGACAATCTATCTCTGTGCCACCTTCATCTAACCTATACAAACAAAAAATAAGGATTATTACTGTTTTGAGCTTTTATGTTCTTGATGTTGACTACATTTATACAAGTGACAAAGAACATATGACCTAATATTCTATTACATAAAAAGTAACATACCATAACACTCTTTTGCACCTTCATTTAAAAGGTGTATGCATACTGTATGCATATTAATATACACCTTCTTGATACTTTTATACCGGTACATATTCTTCATACTTTTATACAGGTACATAAATTCTACTCTATGATGATCCATAATTTAAGTGGCCCCTTCCTGATAGACAGTGGCATATTAAATATCATTTAATGTTTAAAAATTACTCCAAAGGGAATCTTCAATATATTATTTCCTAAGAGTGCAAGCAGACATCCTGGTCAACCTAGACAACCTAGAAACCTGGGGTTCTCATAGGCCAACAAAGAAGAAATGGATAAATTTCTAGAAATATGCAACCTAGTAAAACTGAATCAGAAAGAAATAGAACATCTGAATTACAAATACCAAGTAAAGAGATTAAATTAGTATTCAAAACCTCCAAGGAAGAAAAGCCAGGACAAGATGACTTCACTAATAAATTTTACTAAACATTGAAGAATGTTTCTTCAAATTCTTCAAAAATTCTTCCAAAACTTGATGAAGACAAAACACTCTCAAGCTTATTTTATGAGGCAAGAATTATTTTGATATTAAATCCAGATTAAGAAGGATGTAAGAAAACAAAACTATAGGTCAATATCCCTGATGGATATAGATAAAAAAATTCTCAACAGGATACTAGCAAACCCAATTCAGCAGCACATTAAAAGGATTATATACTATATAAAAGGACTATATACTTTGCAATGCAAAGATGGTTCTATATACCCAAAGCAATAAATGTGATATGTCACATTAATAGAATGAAAGATAAAAGTCACATGATCATCTCAATAAATGAGAAAAAAGTATTTGATAAAATTAAACATCAATTTATAATAGTCTCATCAAATTAGGTACAGAAGGAATGTACCTAAACATAATAAAGGCCATATGTGACAAGTCCATAGCTAACATTACATTCAATCATTACAGGTTTAAACCTTGGGGAGCCTGGGTAGCTCAGTCAGTTAAACATCTGCCTCTGGCTCAGGTGATGATCCCAGGGTCCTAGGATTAAGCCCTGCATCGGACTGCCTGCTCTCTGAGAAGCCTGCTTCTCCTTCTCCCCCTGCCTGCTGCTCCACCTGCTTGTACTCTAATCTCTCTCCTTCTCTCTCTCTATCAAATCAATAAATAAAATCTTAAAAAAAAAAAAGGTTCAAAACTTTTCCTCTTAGATAAGAATTCCCATTCATACCACTCTTATTCAGTATAACTTTGGAGTGCCTAGCCAGAGCATGAGGCAAGAAAAACAAAATCTGAAAGGAAAAATTATCTCTGTTGACAACATGAATTTATATATAGGAACTCCTTAAAATTCCATTAAAAATTATTTGATCTAATCAACAGATTCAGTGACATTTCAGGATAGAAGAAAAGAAGTAAGGCTTCTATACACTAACAATGAATTATCAGAGAAAGGTAAAGAAAACAATCCATTTTATAATGGCATAAAAAGTAATAGATACTTAGAAATAAATTTAACCAAGAAGGTGATAGATCTCTACAGTGAAAACTGTTAAGACACTGATGAAAGATACTGAAGAAGATAAAAATAAATGGAAATATTCCCTGTGTTCATACACTTGAAGAAAGATTGTTTCTTTCTTTTTGAAAGAAATTGTTAAAATCCCATGCTAGACGAAGCCATCTTTAGATTCAATGCAATCCCTATCAAGATTCCAATGGGATATTTTACAGAAAAGAAAATTCTAAAATTTGTATAGAACCACAAAAGATCTCAAGTAGCCAAAGCAAACCTGAAAAAGAAGAATGAAGTTGGAGGCATCACACATCCTAATTTCAAAGTATATTACAAAGTTAGGAGTCAAAATACTATGATGCTGGCATAGAAACAGAACATAGACCAACAGAACAGGTTCAGAGCCAGAAATAAACCCATGCATATATGGTCAACTAACATTTTAATTAGCAAGACAAGAGTACCCAAAGGAGAAAAGACAGTTTCTTCAATACATAGCGCTGTGAAGACTGGAAGGTCACATGCAAAAGCATGAAATTGGACACCTATCTTGTATTAATCACAAAAATTAATTCAAAATGGAATAAAGACTGAAATGTAGAACTAGAAACAATAAAATTCATAGGAGAAAAATCTTCCTAATATAGGTCCTGGCAGTGTTTTTTTTTTTTTTTTAAATACATAACATCTAAAGCACAAGCAACAAATAGAAAAAGAAACAAGTGAGACTACATCAAACTAGAAAGCTACTGCATGGCAAAAGAAATGATCAACAAAATGAAAGGCAACTTGTGAAATAGGAAAAAATATTTGTGAACCACATATGTGATAAGGGGTTAATATCCAAAATACATATGGAACTCATACAACTCAATACAAAATAATAGTAATAGTAATAATAATAATCCAAATTTTAAAAAATGGGAAAGGACCTGAACATACATTTTCCCAAAGACATACAGATACCAACAAGTACATGACAAGATACTCAATATCACTCATCATCAGGGAAATGCAAATCAAAACCATAATGAGATATCTCCTCACACTTGTCTGAATGGCTATTACCAAAAGATAAGCGATAACAAATGCTGAAGAGGATGTGGAGAGCAGGGAATTTTGTGCACTGTGGCTGAAAATGTAATTGGTGTAGCCACTATGGAAAACAATATGGTTGACCCTTTAAAAATTAAAAAGAGGAATACCATATAATCCAGAAATCCCAGTTCTTGACATATATCTAAAGGAAACAAAACTGTTATCCCCAAAGCTATTTGCATTCCCATATTCATTGCAGCATTATGTACAATAGCCAAGACATGGAAACAACTTAAATGTCCATCGGTGGATGAATGGATAAAGAAAATACAATGTTATTCATTCATAAAGAGAAGAAAATCCTTTTAAAAATTTTTTGTTGTCTTTTTAATAATGGAAGATTTATCAAACAAGAGTTATGTTATTTTATTATTTCTTTATAGTTTCAGGTTTAGAATTTAGTGATTCATCATTTATATACAACACTCAGTGTTCATCACAAGTACACCCATCACCCATCACCCATTTAACGCATCTTCCTGCCTACCTACCCCAGCAAACCTCAGAAGATATTTGCAAGTGACATAACTGATAAAGGGTTATTATCCAATACATGTAAATAACTTATCAAAGTCAATACCCAAAAAAATAAATAATCCACTTTGGACAGAAGACATGAATAGACATTTTTGAAAGACATACAAGTGGTAGGCTAACAGACACCTGAAAAGATGCTCAACATCACTCATCATCAGGGAAACAGAAATCAAAACTAAAGTAAGATATCACCTCATACCTGTCAGAATGGCTAAAATTAACAACATGGGAAAGAGAAGGAAATCCTGCCATTTGTGACAACATGGATGGAACATGAGGGCATTAAGTGAAGTAAGTTAGAGAAAGACAAAATGTCTGCATGATATCACTTTTTATGTAGATTCTAAGAAACAAAAACAAAAACAAAACTCATAAAAACTGAAATTAGATTTTCCAGATTTGTAGAGAGTGGGGGAATGGGAGAAATATGTGAAGATGATCAAGGTACAAACTTCTGGTTAGAAGTCCTGAGAATGTGATGCACAGGTTGGTGACTCCTGGTTGACAGTATTGATTCTATATTTGAAAATTGCTAGGAGAGTAAATCTTAAAACTTTTCATCACAAGAAAAAAACTGTAACTACGTGAGGCGATGGAATGTTAACTAAACTTCGTGGTCATCATTTCAATATATATACATACTCACATATACACATATATAAAGTCATCATGTTATGCACCCAAAAGTAATACAGTATTATATGCCAATTATATCCACATAAAGCTAAAGAAAAGAAATAAAGTGAAATTAAAATCTAAAAACGTACATATTCTCCACTTTGAGATTTTCAAAACACAATGTTATTTTAATTAAAAATAAAGCATTTTTCCAAGTCCCTGTGTAGAGGGATATGTAAAGAAATAACCTCCATGCTGCAACATCATCTTACATCTTTCATACCACAGGCAAATTCTCAAAAAGACTTCTGAAAATTCATTGCACTTTAAAAATATTTTTAAGTTTTTAATTCCAGTTAGTTAATATACAGTATTATATTCGTTTCAGGTACATGATACAGTGATTAAACAATTCTATATATCAGCTAGTGCTCATCATGACAAGTGCACACCTTCATCCCTATCCCCTATTTAATCTAACACCCCCCCTCCCCCGTAGTGGTGATCAGTTTGTTCTCTATAGTTGAGTCTCTTTCTTGTTTTTTTCTTTTTCTCTTAGTTCATTTGTTTTGTTTCTTAAGTTCCACATGAGTGAAATCATTTGGTATTTGTCTTTTCTCTGACTGACTTATTTTGCTTAGCATTGTACTCTCTAGTTCCATCTGTATCATTGCAAATGGCAAGATTTAATTCTTTTTATGGTTGAATAATATTCCATTGTATGTGCGTGCTTGTGTATATATACATACATATATATCTCTTCTTTCTCTCCCTTTCTCCCCTACTTCTCTCTGTACACACAGACACACACACATATAGATGGATATTTATATATATTTATATTTGTATATATATTTGTACATAGATATATTTACATAAATATAATGTATACATTTATATATATAAATTATATATGTATACATTATACAAATATGTATATCTATATCTATGTATAAAGAATGTATGTATACATATCCCATCTTCTTTATCCGCTCATCAACTGATGGACACTTTAGCTGCTTCAATATCTTGGCTATTGTTCATAATGTTGTTATAAACGTAGGGGTGCATTTATCCCTCTGAATTATTGTTTTGCATCCTTTGGGTAAATATCTAGTAGTGCAATTGCTGGATCATAAGGTAGTTCTATTTTTAACTTTTTGAGGTAACTCCATATTGTTTTCCCCAGTGGTTGCTCCAGCTTTCAATCCCACCAATAGTTCAAGACAGTTTCCTCTTTTTTGCATCTTTGCCTTACCTCTTCCTTGGCTTGTTGATTTTAGTCATTCAGACAGATGTGACACAATATCTCATGGTAGTTTTGATTTGCATTTCTCTGATAAATAATGATAAGCATCTTTTCATGTGCCTGTTGGCTATCTGAATGTCTTCTGTAGAGAAATGCCTGTTCATGTGTTTTGCTCATTTTTTAATTACATTGTTTGGGTTTTTTTCATATTGAGTCTTACAAGTTCTTCATATATTTTGTATACTAACACTTTATTTATTGGACATGTCACTTGCAATTATCTTCTGCTATTCTGTAGGTTTCCTTTTAGTTCTGTTAGTTGTTTCCTTTTCTGTGGAGAAGTACTTATTTATTTATTTATTTGTTTATTATTTATTTATTTATTTTACAGCGATCACAAGCAGGCAGAGAGTCAGGCAGAGAGAGAAAGGAGGAAGCAGGCTCCCGCTGAGCAGAGAGCCTGATGCGTGGCTCGATCTCAGAATCCTGGGATCATGACCTGAGCCAAAGGCAGAGGCTTTAACCCACTGAGCCACCCAGGTGCCCCTTTGGAGAAGTTTTGTAGGTGTGTGGTTTTGTTTTCATTTTTGTTTTTGATGCAGTACCAATGGTTTATTTTTGTTTTTATTCCCCTTGCCTCAAGGGATCTAGAAAAAATATCCTAGAGCCAATATCAAAGAAGTTACTGCCCATGCTCTCTTCTATGTTTTTTTATGATTTCCAATCTCACATTTAGATCTTTCACCCATTTTGAATTTATTTTTGTGTTTGGTGTAAGAAAGTGGTCCTGTTGGGTCCCCAATGTTGGGTCCCCCAATAATGGGTCCATGGTCAAAGGAGCGAGACTGATACAAAGCAAACGTCAAGCAAAGCTTTATTTCATGCCAAGCATCAAGAATCAAACCAACCATCAAACAGACTGGTCAGAGCCGCCCTTTACAGAGAGGCGACCCTCCCTGCCTCACAGACTTTTATAGAGCAAAGGCCATGTGGTTGGGCCTGGCCACACACAGGTGGCAAATGAGATTGTAACACACAGAGAAAGCTGCACAGTCATGCTAGGTCACACATGGGTGGCCAATTCAATTACAATTCACCCCATAGTAGCTATTTGAACTAGCCTATCACCTTAGTCAGAATTGGCGCCCAAAAGGCAGGGGGCCTTGGTAGCTAGGGAGATAGTATGCACGCCCCACTGATTGGATGTCTCCACCTGGCTGGACTCATCTCTGCATTCTTTTGCCTGTGTCTGTCCAGTTTTCTCAACACCAATTCTTGAAGACACTGCCTTTTTTTTCATTGGATATTCTTTCCTGCTTTGTGGAAAATTAATTGACCATGTAATTATGGGCTTATTTCTGGGTTTCTATTCTGTTTCATTGATTTATGTGTCTGTTTTTGTGCCAGTACAATACTGTTTTGATTACTATAGCTTTGTAATATAACTTGAAGTCTGGAAATGTGATGCCTACAGCTTTGCTTTTCTTTTTCAAGATTGCTTTGGCTATTCAGGGTCTTTTGTGGTTCTATACAAATTTTAGATTATTTGTTCTAGCTCTGTGAAAAATGCTATATATTTTTTAAATACTGATAGGAAAATCTAATTCTAAAATCTTCACCCATAAGTCTATACATTATTAAAATATCATGTATCCTTGTCCTCATCAGCTCAGACCTCTATAATAGAATACCATAAACTGGATGGTTTATACACAACAAGAATTTAATTCTCACAGTTCTAGGGACTGAAAATCCATGATCAGGATGCTGGCATGGTCAGGTTCTGGTGAGAGCCCTCTTCTAGGCTGCATATTGCCTTGCAAAGAGCAGAAGTTTTTCTGGTTTCTCTTTTATAAAAGCACTAATCCCATTCATGAGGACTCCAGCCATATGACCTAGTGACCTCCCAAAAGCTTTACCTCTGAATACTATCACATTGGGTATTATGTTTCAGCATATGAATTTTAGAGGAACACAATCATTTT
This sequence comes from Meles meles, assembly GCF_922984935.1. Classification (NCBI taxonomy): domain Eukaryota; kingdom Metazoa; phylum Chordata; class Mammalia; order Carnivora; family Mustelidae; genus Meles; species Meles meles. The sequence goes on along the minus strand of NC_060069.1, from coordinate 130,140,584 downwards.
ATAGCAAACCCACAATTAAAATACCACTAACTTTGTAGTCTTTAATACTTGAAATACACTTAAAATTTTTTTTATTCATTAAAAATTCTTGATAAGTCATAGAAATAGAGTCACACTTACTTAGGTATCAATAGAGAAGTAGAAAAAACAGAGAGATTCAAAAAACTACATTCAAATGTCATTGGATATCTCAGAATCATAAGGAAATTTAATATAATCAGATCTCCAAAAGTACACAATTTTGAGTTTTATAAAGAGAAGTACTCATTTTCAGGTTCTTTAAATTGAGATTCTTATTCTAAAAAGAGAAAATCAGATTAGTTCAGATTTTAGTTTGCTTAATAACATGCCAGTTCTCCCCCTTATGTGTCCAGTGCTATCAAAAGCTAAAGAACTAGGAAAGAGCATATCCACCATGAAAGAGTTGTTACCTCACCAAAAGAAAAGCCAGAGTTGCTAATGCTAACATGTATTCAGAAAACCTTTTAAAATAGTAATCTGTGATTAATAATTTTATTTATATATACATATATTCACATTTAGAAACATATTTCAGACATCTATGATTGTCATTTTGGTTCATTTCTCAAAATGATGTACAATAACTTTACCAAAAGTAAGGAAAAATAAAAACGCATCTCAACTTTTGCTATTAGGAAGTAATTTCTTTCACATTTTTCAGGCAAATGAAAGACAACCACACAATTAATTTCCCTACCTTTTCTTGGCATGCAGGAAAATCGTTGTGCTATCTCTTAAAAATTTTCTTTACATACTTTTTTTCATCTTAATCTCTTCTCAAATACATTTATCAGAGGCAATATAATTTAATATTTACTATGAAGTAACCCATGGCTGTTAACATATTTTGGCAATATTATTATGAAACAAATGTTTCCCTGTTATAGGATTAGCTGATTCATAAGGATTGTTATGCTATTGACTACAATGTCAAATGGTGATGTCCAAATAGCAAGCCACAGAATTAATCACTATCAAAACACATATTTTTGGTATCACAATGAGGCAGTGGAACTACAGAGATACTCTCTATAACTTTTATACCGTAACTAGACAAGGAAGAAAGAATTGCTATCATCACTGTTTTTTCTAGAAGTCCTGGTTTATCATGGAGAAACCTCTCCAAGATTTTTTTTAATTTTTTATTTAAATGCAATTTAGTTAATATCTGGTGTATTATTAGTTTCAGTGATGAAATTTAGCAATTCATTAGTTGCATCTAACACCCAGTGCTCATTACCGCAAGTGTCCTCCTTAACACCCATCACCCAATTACCCCTTCCCCCAGCCACCTCCCCTCCAACAACATTGTTTGTTTTGTAGATTTCAGTGTCTCTCATGGTTTGCCTCCCTCTCTGTTTTTATCTTCTTTTATTTTTCCTTCCCTTCCCGTATGTTCATCTGTTTTGTTTCTTACATTCTAAATATGAGTGAAATATCACCTTTTATTAAAATTTAAAAGATAATGTCTATATTTCATAATATAATGTAATATCCAGTTAAAACTCATTTTTACTATGTATATAAAACATCAACAGCCAAACTGATACAATGACATTTGTTTTTAGAAAACAGATGGTAAGAAAGTATAAATATATTGGCATAATATGTGTATCTCAAATGTGACTATAGAAATATATTGAAGAGTGATGGTTATAAGATTATCGAATAAAAAACCATCAGAGTGCCTTCTTATCAATTAATTGACTACTCTGATACATGGCTCGGTTTAGAAACCATTACTAAAAGGTTAATGGTTATAAGCACAATGCAAACTATTTTATCATCATTTAATTGACCATTCTGAATACGATATAAGATACTGAGAGTAAAATGGAGTAGAGACTATATTAAAAGCTTAAATTTTTAATAAGCTTTATATAAAATAACTAATTAAATACATTAACTGCAAGGTTAATGTTAAGGCCCCAGTGTAAAACGTTGGAAATATAGCTTTAAATGTTCTAATTAAAAGCTCTTTCAATCGAAGTTATTGCTTTAATAGGAAGTTTAATTTTATAGAGTAGTACAGGGAACTAAAATTAGAATTCTGATTTCATACACATACACTCACAGAGTCAGTCATATACACCTTATTAGTAACTCAGGCTTCCCATAACTCTGTGCCATTTATACTAAGGCAAAAATTTTACCTTGTTGAGGTGTCTCAGTGCCTCATTTGGTTAAGCCTCTGACTCTTGGGTTTGGCTCAGGTCATGATCTCAGGGTCATAGGATCCAGCCGTGTATCACACTCGAGCTCACAGTGTAGTGTACTTGAGATTCTCTTCCTCTCCCCTTGCCCCTCCCCTGCTCATGTGTGCTCTCTTCTTTCTAAAATAAATAAGTAATTTTAAAAAATTAAAATCTGATCTTGCTATAATTGACCTCTTATTGCAATGTCTGGATTTTAACTATGGATTTTGGTATGCACAGTACAACCTGTCAGTCTCAGCTTTGTGTACTTAATAACCCTAACTTCATTTATCTTTATCACATTCACTAATAATAAATATTTAAAAGTGTGGAAGCAAGACAGACTCTCATCTTCTCACTATAGAACTTTATCAAGCTAAACATCAATCAATTCACGTTGGATAAGTATATTTAATAATCTAAAAGGCCACCTATTTCCTTTATATTCTAGCCCACATTTTTTCATCTTGTCCAAAACTTGTAATAAAAGACTTTATCAGGGCTTTTCTGCACCCAAGATTCATAAGAAAACTAATGTCAGAAAACCATGTCAATACAGGCAATCCCTTAGCATCTTGGGAATTCAGTCTTTTTTTTTTTTTTTTTTAAGACATTATATATTTATTTGAGAGGAGAGAGACAGAGGCAGAGTGGAGTGGGGGCTGGAGGAAACAGAGGGAGAGGAAGAAGCAGAATCCCACTGAACAGGAAGCCAGCCCTGGAGCTCCATCCCAGGACCCTGGGGATTATGACCTGAGTCAAAGGCAGACTGTTAAAAGACTCAGCCCAACCTGGTGGTGCGTACCTGTCATTCCAGATGCCGAAGAAGCTGAAGCAGGAGGATCACTAGAAGCCCAGGAGTTCTGGACTGTAATGCGCTGAACAGATGTAGTGAACACACTAAATCAGGCCTCAATATGGTGACCTCCCAGGAGCCAGGGACCACCAGGTTGCCTAAGGAGGGGTGAATTGGCCCAGGTGGGAAACAAGAACAGATCAAAATCCCTGTGCTGATCAGGAATTCAGTCGTAATAAGATTATTAATGTATCATTTGCCCAATAATCAGAATTGTGTGAATATCACAGAGCATTAGAACTAAAAGAAAGATAAGTGGCATTATCATGCAAATTCCATTTGTCTTGAAAGAACTGCCATAAAGGTAAATAAGGCTAGTTTGCCCCAACTAGTACTCTGAATTCATGTGATATCCCAGTAATCCCTCCCTTCCAGCCCAGGGCTATCTCCTTCCACAATCTGTTTAATTCTCTGAATTCTTTAGCAAATTTATGATACTAAATATTGGATGATAATAATGTTTCCTTAGAAACGATGTTATAAATAATACTGAAGTTCACAAGTTAGCCTCCAGAGACCTAATTTTCTGAAATGCTGATATTTCTACCTTTGCTTACCTTTACCTTTGCTAGATATTAAGATCCCCTGAGTACCTTAAGACATTCTAATGATCAAGCATTTGAATGCAAACAATTGAGTCACAGCCTCTACGGAGATAATTTTTAAAGCTCTCAAAACTGGTTCTAATGTATAGTCTCACTTGAGAATACTGATGCCATTTCTTAGATTCTAATGCTAGAACTATGGGAAGAACATTTTTCCACAGCCCAAGTTAAATTGATTCAATAGGAAACATCTATCTTTAACTTTCAACTACCCTTTTTCCAAACTTATTTTTTCTCTTCCCTTGGTAGTACTATCTCCAGGTAACCAGTTTTTATGCCTATTCCACAGCATGGCTTTTTTTTTTTTTTTTATTCCTATGGGTAATTTTTTTTTCATCAATACTTATTTTATTCTTCCTCCTCCACATTTAAAATTGTCTTGGCTTCTTAACACCCAGCATATGTGCTTTGAAAGCAGCTTGTCTGTGAACTGGTGTTAGTCAACTGAGGTAAGAAGCTTGGGTCAGAATGGAAATCTACTGGGTCATTAAGAACACCATTTAGTTCACCTGTCATTCTTTTAACAACTTCACCCATGAAAGAAGATGGGCATTTATTTATATCCTTTAACAAGTTTCTTATCGTTACAGAAGGAAAATAGTTTTCAGACTGCAACAGATCCACAGACCTGGCCTCCAGTGTTAAAGTATTACTAATTTTTATCTACTAAAAATATGGTCTAGGGGCGCCGGGGTGGCTCAGTCAATTGAGCATTGGACTCTTGGTTTGGGCTCAGGTCATGATCTTCCAGTGGAAAGATCTGCCCTGCACTGGGTTCCACACTCAGTTCAGAGTCTGTTTTCCCTCTTCTCCTCCCTCTGTCCCTCCCCCTGCTCCTGTGCATGCTTTCTCTGTCTCTGTCACTCTCTAAAAATAAATAAACACATCTTTTAAAAAGAGGTAAATAAAGGGCGCCTGGGTGGCTCAGTGGGTAAGCCACTGCCTTCGGCTCAGGTCATGATCTCAGGTCCTGGGATCGAGTCCCACATCGGGTTCTCTGCTCAGCAGGGAGCCTGCTTCCCCCCCCCACCCTCTCTCTCTCTCTCTCTGTCTACTTGTGATCTCTCTCTGTCAAATAAATAAAATAAAAAATCTTAAAAAAAAAAAGAGGTAAATAAGCCATGGTTTATAGAACAGCAACATCAGCATCACATAGGAGTGTGTGAGAATTGCAGTATCTCAGGCCACATTTGAGTCAGAATCTGAATTTTAATAAGATTCCCAGGGGATTCATATGTATAATAAATTTTGAGAATCAGTGATCTACAGTATACCTTAAAAAGGAAACAAGCTGATAGAAAAATTTATGCATATTCTGGTTGACATGTTAACAGAGGAATTACACTTCCTAAATGTAGTACAATAATGGCATAATATTAGGAAGCATGAACAGAATACCATTTTTATACATAAAGCATACCAACTGTTCTACTTATTGACCATGTGACATTAGGTTAGTAATTCAATCATAATGTGTTTCATTTTCTTACAAAGGAAAGTTAATAATACTTACATTTTGGAGTTTTCAGAAGAGTTAGTTCTAATGTGAATAAAGCACCTAGTACAGGTCTGAGGTCTTACAGATGCTAAATCTAGAGTTTCTTATGATATTGGAAAGTAAGCCAATTTGGAAGACAGGCCCCAGGCAAGGGTAGTCATTTGATTTATCATTCAGGAGTTATGCTGTCACTTAAAAACAGTGAGCTGGGGTGCCTGGGTGGCTCAGTGGGTTAAGCCGCTGCCTTCGGCTCAGGTTATGATCTCAGGGTCCTGGGATCGAGTCCCGCATCGGTCTCTCTGCTCAGCGGGGAGCCTGCTTCCCTCTCTCTCTCTCTCTGCCTGCCTCTCTGCCTTGTTGTGATTTCTCTCTGTCAAATAAATAAATAAAATCTTTTAAAAAAAGAACAAAAAAACAGTGAGCTGATGTTTAGGAGATATGGATTCTTGTTCAAGTTTGCCATTTGCCCAGCAGGCTGATCTATCATCATGGACCTAAATTTTCAATGCTTTAGTTCTCTTATATATAAAAAAGAGAGTTTAAAACAAACAAGATTAAGACCATTTGACATTTATATTTTTTGAACCTTATAATTAAGCAAAAGTTTACCTTTTTAATTATATCAGTAATTTTAATATGTTGAGTTATATTAAATTGGATCTCGAAGAGCTGAAATTATATAAAAGGGCTAGAAATCTGTAATGATTCTCTTAACTCTTAATTTTGGTCTACTCTTCTTCTATCTGAACATTTTATTTACATGATAGGAATGACATAGCCAAGTATTGAATATATTGCTTTAAATTCTCTGTCATATCAATATTACACAATTTATCAAGCCAGTGGGTCATGCCTCCCTTTTCTTTCATATTTTGACCTACAAAACCTCTATTCAGTGTCTCCTTGTTGACTTGTTTTGCAATATAAAACACATTCCTAGCACTGGCTTTTCTGAGACTTTCCTACCAATGTTAGTGCTACCTTCTTATGTTTAGAGAACATAAGATAGCTTTTCCTAAGTTCTACCTTCATTTTCTCTGAGAAGAGATTTCTACCTGCTATATTACCCTGTTGTTGTAGGAGAGGAAAAACAGCTTTCCCTCTACTCTTCTAAGTTCTTGGCTGAGAACTTTGTAATAAAGATTAACAAGAGAAAAAAACAAAACCAGAATTTTATTAACATGTAAACTTCAGGTATATACGGAAGAGACCCTGGGAAAAATGAGTAACTCTCTGAGGCAACCTAAGATACTAGCTTAAATACCATCTCCTGCAAAAGACAAAAGAAAGTTGTAGGGAGGCCAGTTATGGTAAGGTTACCAGGAAAGTTCAGATTTTCCCGGTAAGGTAAGAGTAGGATTTCTTATGCTTAAGCAAGGTCTTCTCCATTGTTAAGATTTTCTTGTGATTTAGAGCTGTCTTCTCTTCCAGTTACAGAGAGACATCCTTACAAATGGAGATCTCCTTTGTAAATGTAAATTTCCCTACCAATAGATTAGTTCTACTTTGTTTTTAGAGTTTCTCCTGTGTCTGCTCTTACTCAAAATAACCCTTCTGCCAAAGAGGCATATTTTCAGGTGGCATATTCTGATACCCTTTACTGTATTTTTCATATTTTACCCATAGGAACCATCTGCAGATCCTTTTCTGCCCCCCAAGAATTAGCAACTATCATGAACTGAAAGCAGTAGTACGGCTACATTTTTTTAGACTCTAAAAATACAGGGTGTTGGGGGAGACTTTAATTGACAAAAACTGAGGTATGCTGTAGATATTTATTTTACCGGGTGTAGAGAGCAAGATGGACTCCTTCATGTCAAGCAGGGGCCTGTGTCAAGCAATGACAGAAGAAGTTAAGGGCACTGCACCTACCAGATACCATTAAGACCAGCACCAGCTGATAACATCTCAGAAGTGTTTAACAGAGTAGGTCTGCAGGGTTCCACAACCGATTAAATCCCTTTAGTAACAGAGGATTCTTGCAGCAAACTGTCAACCTCCTCAGATATTGACCTGTCCACCACTTCAAAGGGCAGCTGCTCTGCCCAATCCATCTCCCAAGAGAAATGAGATCCTTCACTCCTTGAACATCATAAACAGTAATGCCAAGAACTGACCCAGATCTGACCAAGGCTTTTTCTCAACTGTACGCCCACAACGGATTCTGTGTTTGGTTCATTAACTTTCTACACCCTGTGCTATCTTGTCTGTTATGTGATTTGTCTTGTGTTCAGCTTTTTGTGCAGTGTAAAAAGCCAACTTAACCACGTAGTGAAATGTCATTGACTTTGGAATCCTGAACCTGCTTTATAATTATATTAACCTTGCTTTATGACTGAATAAGTTGACATCGTGGAAAGATACAACTCATGTGTGCACCTTCCTAGTATGTTCATGACAACAACTCACAAGGTCTCTAAAATCTTCTGATTAGAATGCATAAGCCATAGGTCATGGCTGCTCATCCATCCTACTGAACAAAGCAAGTCACATGATCAATAACAAAGAAAATGGAAGAAGGGACAAAATAATATCAGATACTACTATCATCTATGAGAGCCACAAAAGGGTCATGATTACAAGAGTAAGGAGAAAATAAAGCAGGATTTGTACTGCATATGGAAATAGTGAAAATTGAGTCTAAGGGATCTATTTTTTTTCTATAATTCTAGACTACATGCCATTCATGAAACTTTATATTTAATTAATCTCTGGAGATATATATATATATACACACACACATATATATATGTATTTTTACATTATGCATAACTTTAGAAATTTGATGACTAATACAATATTAGTCAGTCTTATAGTTCAATAATTTTTCTACTACAGTGAACTAAATCTAGATGAATGCTACTATAAAGAATAATGAGTAAAGAGATAAATGGATATAGGAGAGTCTATAGAACATAGAATTAGTGAAAAATCTAGTATTACCTATAGTTTATCTTATATGTATAGTCTTGGAAAGGTCATGTCCTATATATTGACTAAAATTTCTCAAGAAGTCTCATGATCTACCCCTTGTGAGCTGGAGAACCAGGAAAACTGGTGGTAAAATTTAGTCAAAGTCTTAAGGTCTGGGAACCTGGAGGCCAATGGTGTTAAGTCCCATTCCAAGACTAAAGGTCTATGAATTGGGGAGCTGCCAGTTTTCTCAGATTTCAAAGGCCCCAGAACTTTGATATACAAGGGCAGGAAAAGATGGAGAAAGAATTCACTTTTCTTTTGACTTTTTGTTCTATTCAGGCCCTCAACTGGTGAACTGTAAGTCTTTACTCAGTCTACTGATACAAATGCAAATCTCTTCCAAAAACCTACTTGCAGACACACCCAGAAGTAATGTTTTACCAGCATTCCAGGCATCTCTTAGCTCAGTCAGATAGGCACATAAAATAAATCACCATACTTCCCAAACTACTAAAATCACCCTCAATATACAGCCTGCGAGAAGCTACCACAAGCTAATTTCCTTGAAAGTCTGAGCTGCAGCTGCATAGAGCTACACTTCCAAATTTCTAGCTTCCTTATACTTTTATTTAAGGCAAACTTCAGGTAGGAAATGTGGTTTTATAAGAAGCTGGGATGAGAAAGAACAATAAATAATGTCAAGATGAGAGAAAATGCAAAAAAAAAGAAAAAGCAATTCTTGGGGTTCTGGTCTCAGGGTGCTTATGGTTACCTAATGGCACTGATTATCCTTATACGGCATGCAAATAAATTACTAATATTTTCCACTTTTTTTTGTTGGGCAGAGCCTATATAAACATAACTTATAATATAAATAATAAAATTATACTAAATACAGATTAGCCAAATATAGATGAAATTATTTTTAAAATATGAGGATTTAAAAATCTGTAAACAAGAAATAAAATCTCACAAATGTTTCTACCTCCAGTTTTCCCCATGTACCTATTCATACTCTTGCCATATTGCTTTAGCCATATTGCCTTAGCCATATTGCCAAAATCTTTTAGGTTTCTCATATCTTTTTTAATCTGTTTCATGCTATTTAATTTATATGGATCACTCTTCTTAATTTTTCCACCAGTCCAAGTCTTAGACACCTGGTAAGACCCAGATAAAGCCAGGATCAAATGTCACCATCTCAGAGAAGTATCCCCAACCTTCCTGTCAGTGTTGACAACTTCCTTTGCTGGACTCCCACATAGGCTACATAGATATAGATAGATAGATAGATAGATAGATAGATCAATAGATAGATAGATTGACAGATAGATCTATATCCATCCAGTTCCAACACCAGTTTTGACATGTGTGTTCTCCCCTACACCACCAAGCAGTTGTCCAACATCAGATGGATATCCTACAATTTATCTCAATTCTGACACTATGTACCTGGATATTAAAGGCTCAGTCTTACAAGACTATTTCCTCAACCCTACTTCAGATGCCAATTGCAAGTTCACGTTGTCACCTGTGCTTCTGACCAAACCAGCTATAGATCAGAGGTTCCAATGAACTCCTAGGATATGATGGATTTGCTAGAGCAGCTCACAAAACTCAGAGAAACATTTTACTCAATGGATTACTGGTTTATTATAAAAGGATAACTTGGGAACAACTAGATAGAAGAAATGCATAGGGTAAGGAATGCTGGAAGGGGTTATGTAGCTTCCGTGCCCTCTTAGGCCATTCTCCCAGCTCTTTCATTTGTTCACCAAACTGGATATTCTCCAAACCACATCGTTTTGGGGTTTTAGGGAGGCTTCATTACAGTCATGACTGATTTCAATCACTGGCCATTGCTGAGTGAACTAAACTTCTACCCTTCTCCCCTCCCCAGAGTTGGGGATAAGACTGAAAGTTCCAACCTTCTAATCACATGGTTGGCTCCACTGGCAACGAACCCCATCATCAGGTGCTTTCATAAATTTACCTTATTAATATAACAAAGGACATTTTTATGTCTCTCATCATCTAGGAAATTCCTAGGGTTTTAGGAGCTGGACATTGGAAACAGTGGATGAGGACCAAATATATATTTATTATTATTAGTCACAATATGACAATATGATATATATAATACTGATATGACATTAAAATACACAATATAATACTAAGGCACCTGGGTGGCTCAGCTGGTTAAGTTGCCAACTCTTGATTTTAGCTCAGGTCTTGATCTCAGTCAGGGTTGAGAGATTGAGCCCTGCATCCAGCTCCCCACTCAGGTCTGCTTGAAATTTATTCCTTCTCCTTCACCCCTGCTTGCTCTCTTATTTTCTCTCACATAAAATAAATAAATATTAAATAAATAAATAAATAAATATTTATATATGTGATTGTATATGTAAATATATATAAATATATAAGTATATATAAATATATAAGTATATATAAATATACATATAATATTGATTCTAATTACATATTTGGCTATTTCCATTATGACTGTGTTCTGCTAGTGTAGTTTATTTATGTAGCTGGCATTCAAAAACGTTTGATTAATGAGCAAGTAACTAAAAATTGAGTTGTTTTATGACCATTAGCTGAGTATATTGACAAAGTATGTATACTGAAAACTCTACACAAGTAGTATATAAAGTCCTCCATGCTTAAGTTTTCCATGCTTAACAGTTCATGTTTTCTTTATTTTCTATTTACACAGAGTTGTTTCTACCATTTCAAAGCTAAGCTCTGGGTCTAATAATCTGATCAGAGGGAAAAGAACTAAGAAATAAATAGGAAAGGCAATGGTTTATGTGGGCATATCTACTGGAAATGTACTCTATATTGACTATTAAATTTTAAATATACTAGATATTTTGTTTCATTCTTGCCTTCTTTTTCAGAACTATTACTTACTTCATGTGATTTTTTTCACCCAATTCTTTGAATCCTAAGACACAAGATCTTGGATTTGGTCTAGGTTTACTCAGTGAACTACAGTGATTATTCTAAGAATAAAACAAAAAGTACATAAAAGGGATAATGCAAACACTTATTGTACAATCCCTCTACAGTCTAGAGAAAGTAGACCTTTATGCTTTCTGAGATCAAGAAATTTAAGAACAAGGTATATCTGGATATGTTTATGGTCATATTTTTGGCATACAAAGAGAACTTACAAGAAAATTTAGCACAACAGACAAAGATCCAATATAAAAAATGGAGAAAGAAGGGAAAGAAGATTTCTAATATCATTTGATCACTTGGATATAGTAATGCCTGAATCTACTATTCAACTCCAAGACTATGTTGCTAAGTGACTTTATAAATTTCTTTTGGGGTTAAGCTGGTTTGGGTTTGTTCTTGCTTCTGCTGTGAGTTTTCATCATACCGCTTCCTGTTTCTTTTCATTAGCAATGTTCTCCTAGAACAAATAACATAATTGATATATTTCACATTCTAGAACAGAGTTATTAGCATTGAAGATTTTTTTTTAATCCATAACTCGGGCTTCATCCCAGACAGACTAAACATTATTTATTAACCACTAAATTCCATAGAACCTACAGTTAAAGGAACCTTGATGTCTTCCAGCCTATTCTTGGAACAAATTTAACAATTTCACCCATACCTTGGGGAGATGGATCGCTAACTTAAGTCTGCATCATCAACTGGGAGTTCCCAACTTCACATTCTAGACTATGTCAATGATAAGGATGGCATAGGAATTTCTGCATATATTGACTCCATATCTGCATTCTTGTAATTTCTGACTTCAGAAAGATACTGAGTAAGCATCATCTTTCTTATATTTGACAACTCCTCACATAATCTGATACAGCTACTTTCTTTTCTCTTGTGTTTTCTTCTGAGTTAAATTTATTTCTTCAACTATTTCTCTTGAGTAAAATCAAGACTACCTACTATTTTCCTTTATTCCTATGATGCTCTCTGTTTTGATTAGGTCATTTTCCCCATAAAATATTTTACCTTGAATCAAAATCAATTTGCAAAATGCTTTTCTGGCTGGCTTAGCATATAATGAAAACATTCCTAATCGTGACTATGATACTACGTAATTATTGGTGCAATCACTCTGTGTTATATTTTAGGATGTTTTTGAACACTGTTGAGCTGTGGTCAACTAAAACCCACATATCATTTAAACACAAATTGCTGTAAACATTGAACTTTACTAACATGAAAATGTAGAGAACTAAGCTATCTATCTACAATTTGCTTCTCTGCATCTTTTGTTAATCATAAACTATTTAGCACTATTATTTTGAAGGTCCTTAGCAGAGTATTTTACAAAAACAATTTAACCTAAGTTGACTGAAATAATTACAGTAAGAGTACTGTAATCATACAAATGAGTAGTGAATTGCCTTTTCATTCATAACTAAACTGCCTAGTTCCATTTATTTCATTAAATGAATCAAATAGGTTAATACCTTCGTAGACCCCAAATATCATGTTATATCATATTCTGAGAGCTAAATTTTCATCAACATATATTTTATATGTTTTCTGGTGGTAGAATTTAAATATGCTAATTTTAGAAAATCTGGAAGGGACACCCAAAGGCATGAATTATTTATAACTAATAGAGTAGAACATTTTATGTTTTAGTAATCAGTCATTAAGAGTTTTTTGGACTTTTTAAAAATATTTTATTTCTATGTAAACCCAAGGGGCCTGTAAAACAAGACTTGTGGCTGCTCTGAGGGCCCGTTAGTATAATTCCAAAAATGTCAGGATAACAGATCTTTTTGTCTATGTAGCTCCTGGGTGAAGTTCAGGAAAGTCCTTGGATCTTTTGTTAGTCAGTGGGAGCTGAGAGTGATAAATGCAGGCTGACTACATGTCTGTGTGCACCGAACTCCATGGTGGTCTGTAGTCCTAATGTATATCTCATAATACCAAGATTTATGAGGTGTACCTGGACCAGGAGAGGTAGTTCCTTGGCGCAAAACCAGATCCATCCCTGTGCTGAATTTCATCAACCTAATGCATGCCAGGTTGAGCCTGGATGGTAGCAGTGGAGCATCCAGATGGCCTGAAATAATCCTAATGATGCTTAGACTGTGATCCACAAGCTTGTATCTCATGGTCATGCGTTCTGGGGACCAGAAATTGACACCTCCTTTGGAGAGTGTTTCTGGTCATGCTGCTCTGTCTCCTGACCATGCTGACTTCCTTCTGACTCTTTACACATTTACACCTTATTTTATTTACACTTGTGGCCTCTACATCTCTCCCTTTTATTAATATAAAGCATGATGAAAATTTTTCTATGTAGTAGTCATGCCTTTGTACCCTAGAAAGTACAGCATGCAATAGAAGGAAAAGAGATCTTTTTTCTCATAAAAACATCAATCACTAACCCCATCACATTTGGAGATAACAACTTACAAAGTAATTAGAATATAATTTCTCTCATTTTCATTGTTTTAGATTTTACTTTTTATTTTAATTGTCTTTGTCTAGAATAGGGATTTCTGCCACTATTGGCCAGATGACAGGAAAATGTTGAAAATGTGTTAAAAAAGGACACAGAGTATTTTACATAAATGCTAAGACTCTTCTAATACCAGAATATTCTGTACTATTTGAAGTGCACTCTTGTAAGTTCTAGTCTATCTAGAACAACTCAGTATTAGAGAAATACATATTTCCCATAATAAAGAAACCTTGCACAGAGAAGGTGTCCTTTAGAGATAAGAAGTGTGTCTTCCCAAACATACCATTCTGCTGAGGCTCTGACTGACAAGGAATATGTTCATGAATATGTAGGTTTATATTTTTTTATCATATATAATGAATCAGATGAGTATAATACATTGTAACTATCCTGTTACACCCTCCAAACTTCTGGCCTCTGTTTTCTTTCTGGCTTCTAATGTTGTGTGTTTATATTTGAGGCCAGCCTGATCCATCCTCCTTTGCAGATTAAAAAAAAAGTTTTTTCTGGTTGAATTGTATTTTATTTATGATTAAAATTCATATTTTGTATCTGAATCTCATTATTTTCTTATCCTGGGTAATCCTTTTCTATATTCAGAATCTGGCATTTACTAAGTACAGAAATATTGCCTTTTACTACATATTTAATTACTGGTTTATTCAACTTCTCTTTTCTTTCAGCATTAATAGTAATATTCTGAACTTGGGATTTCTGTTTTCTTTTAGGTATCTTTATCATCTCTTCCATCATCATTTTTAATTCATATCTTTTCCCCATCTTTGATTTTTAATGACACTTCTGTGTTTTACTTCTTCTTGGTAAATATTCACTATATTATTTGTTTATAATTTTCTTACCCTTCCTTATCTCATTTATCTTCAATTTTATTTTTGTTGTGATAGTTAGCACTTTCTCCAATTTTGTTGGCCTCCTTCTCTTCATTCTGTGAATCTAATTGACAACATAAAGTAGCTGCTTTCTAAATATTTTGCTATTGTCACTCTTGAACTTGAATACTATTTTCTCCTTTGCTGACTTCAGATATCTCACTCTTACTTATTTTCAGTGCCCCGATATTTCAACCACAAAGATCTCTCCTACTCAGAGTTTTGTCCATAACTAAGGTGGAATGTTTTCCTTGTCTCTCCTAACTGTGTATTTTGATATCAGGAAGTACTCCTTAACATAATAGCCTGGAAGACTGGTAGACATGTCCAACTCCTCCCTAAATTCCAAGTAGCAAGAATTATTTAATATTGTATAGCTGTTGGATTAAAGAATAGTGGTTTGTTTGGACTTTCTGGCTATCTTGAATAGTCTGAATTATTTCTGTTAAAGTGAGAAAGAGGGAGACAGATAAAGTGTGAGTGATAAATCAAGAGCTCTAGGCAAGCAGCTTTCTTACAAATAACACCTACATACATTCTTTGACTACTCAGTGTATGTCTTATGGCAAATCGCAAGGTCTGTTCACTAGTTCTCCGGATCTGTAGTATTTCTGGGAATCACTATGTAAGATAGGATGGGAAAAAATAATGCTATGGTTGTGTAGACATGAGGAAAACAAACAGCCGGTCATCAATAGTAGCTCCCAATAGTAAAGCAGCACTATTCTGGTTGATATAGACCAGTTTTCTCCTTTTATGGAGTATTTAGTTTGGTATACATAGTTCTTTCAGATTTTTTTTTTATTTGAATGCTTTTAGATAGGCTATTTATTCACTTTATATAAAAGCCCAATTTTCCCTATGGATGAGAACAGAGTCTGATTGACATGTTTATGCTGCCTACCTGCCTCTAACAGGTACCTGAATTTACATTCACAGGATAGATCTCTTGTCTACAGAAGGCCAGCCAGTTAAATTGTAATCCATCCAGAAGATCAGCATAGTCCATACATTTGAATACATTTTAGTCTTACAATTACTGGAAGTGTCTCCCAAATTTTAGGAATAGTGTGGCTCAATATTATTCTAAGTTTGGTCTTCTGCTAAGGTACTACAGATATTTCATTTGGAAAATTAACTCAGTCATAACTCGAAACGTATTTCCACTTCTTGATCTAATCAAATTATTTGATTCCTAGAAAGTTCCTTAGAAGATAATTCAGTCTAATCACTTCATTTTATAGATACACTTCAAGAATTTGAAATTACTTTGCAAAGTACTTATATATGAGACTTCAAACTAGAAGCCAATATTCTTTCCATACTTCTTTATAAATTTTATATGTTTCATATTGAACTTGTTATTTTGCCAATCCTGTCCAGCAGATCTACTTTTAAGTTCTTTTAACCTATTTATTTTCTTGTTCTAAGGGCATACATGAAAACCATTATTAAAAAATTCATGTAGTTCAAAAAAAAAAAAGAAAATTCATGTAGTTCTAATAAAATAAAAACAATTCTAGATAATCTTTTTTTAAAATTTTTAGATTCAATTTCCAAAGCACCAGCAGCCACCACTTATTTCATTTATTTTTACCTAAAGTGACATGTAATCACTATCTTTGTGATCATTAAGACATTTTGTGGGTTGTGAAATATATTTGTCTAAATCATTCACCTTAACTCCTAATCTGTTTTCAACTCAGAGCATTCTGAATCCTTGTTTGTATGTTCTTTTTTCCCCAAGCAGACAGTCCTCACTCTTTTATTTGTGATCTTCAAAACTTAACCACTTACTTTATTACCATAAGTAATCTAAAGAATATTTGCAGCAATGCACAGTTAAATTTGTGAAGTCAGAGCCATAGGAATGAATAGATCTATATTGAACTTTATTGCTATTCTTAGTTTTTGTAGAAATGTTACCAGGCTTTTTTTTAAACATTCAAAATTAGCATTAATTAAAGACATTGTAAGCTAATATGTATTACCAATACAACTTCATTTTCTTCATTAAGAAAAACAAAGTAATTAAGATATTATCCCCATAAAACGAAAAAATATATATATTTATATTTATATATACAAGAATTAAAATAGAAAGCAGTTCTTGTTTTACAAGTTAATTCTTTCCTTTTATGTGGGCATACTTTTTTTTTTTGTCTTCTAAAGACAAAAAAATTATGTCTTCTAAAGACAGAGAAAATTATGGATAATGCCTGTATCCCCAAAAAAGGGACATTTTTCATGCTTCTAGGAGGAATCATCAGCTTTATTTAGGGGTTTTAATGATATTTGAATAATCTTTTACATATAGAGCTAGTGTCATCTGAGTAACCCTTTCTGGACTGTTTAATTACTTTCTTTTCAACGTAGTTTCAAACTATCTCTTTGTCAGCTCATTGAGGGTTAAGTATTAGGTCCAACATTCTTACACAGTAGTGAACAGCTCCATAATACATGCTCAAATAATATACTTATTTACTTGAATTTATATTTATAAAAATGACCTTAAGTTAATCAGAATATACTCTAGTTCCACTAAAAAGATATCTGGTTTACCCTAACTAATCTTAAGATTAGTTAGGATTACTCTAACCAATCTTAAAAGAAGATGTTAATATTTTATATCATATATAAATACCCATTGTTAATATTTTATATCATATAGAAATACCCATTGACTATTCAAGCATTATGATAACGAGTACCGTAACTCCTAAATCTACTCACATCTTAAGACAATGAAAATTTCAACTTGGATACCATTTTGAGTGGATAAGATTCGGACAGTATCCCTGGACTACTTGTCATGCCTCTCTTTCTTCACTTATTATGTCCTTTCAGCTACTAGAAGTAAAAAGGTGGCAAGATCAAATTCTTAAATATATACCACAATACACCAGATGTCAGAATATAAATTATTTACAATAATGGGCTCAAAATACTCAATTTTAAATTTATTTACAGTTAAATTTATTTTTTATTCTTGGTATTTGCTAATGTTTATACATTATGAACTTCTAGTAAACTTGGAAAAGGAACTGGGTGCTCGCTTCGGCAGCACATATACTAAAATTGGAAAAGGAACTGGACTTCTCTGTAGCTCATTATATCCACCCCACTTTACCTATAGACATCATTTAAATGCATTTTATCCTCAACAGTACTCTCCGTAGTTCTAACTAGTTGAAACTGAAAACTTAACAGCCCAGGGCTTATCTCACAGCAATTTCCCCTTCTGTCCTGGATTTGAATGTCTTTCTAAAGGAGCCTAGCTACATATATACACTACTATTTTGCAAAGCCCTATTACTATTCTGATTTTCCCCATCCATATCATTTCAAGACAACCAGTAACTTGACAAACACATTCACATGCTTGTATGGCCTCAAGGTCATATCTGAAATTAAATAAAGTAACCACCTCAAAACAAAAACTTCCTTTTGTCCTAAAAGGTGGCTCCCTTTCTTATACCCAGCTTAATAATTAAATGTCTATTGCACTAAGGGACAGTATCAAAGAAATACAGAATTAGACTTTTTTCTTTTTTCTTCTTCTCCTTCTTTCTCTCATTCATTAGGCCTTAAACACCAAAGAAATACTTAGCTTCCATAACTTAACCTGCACATTAATGTGTCTTCTAATTAAGAGTTTATTATTTAGTATAGCCCTGATTCTCAAAGTGGGGTTAAAATCCTTTGAGGACTCAAAGAGATCTGAATTATTTTTGTACCCTCAGAGCAGGCCCTTACTTCTTGTCCTTGCAAAGATGTTTCATTCTCTCTAGAGTTTGAGAACACGTCAATGTCACCATTTTCAAAGTTGCTCTCCTTCATGGAAGGGTCACCTATGGTAAATTTCTAAGTTTAAGTGATTTTCATTAGTGCTCTCCTTGTTTGTTTGCTTGTTTGTTTTTCACTTAAGAGAATATGTGACATATCTTAGATATTTAACTAGGAAAGGAAATGAATGAACTCTGAAGGATAAAGTGCCCTTTGAAAACAAGCAAAAGAAAACATTTTCCCCAAAAAATAAAAATTTAAATTTATAAATGAAAACAAAAGTGTGATTGATTTAATACCTATGGATAATTTGGAAATTTTTAAATATGAAAATAGTAAAAACTGTGGAAGTCTTAGAAATGAGGATAAAGGAGATTACGGAGTTTTCTTCCAGTGGAATGCTGGGCATTTTCTAGTGGACTCTCTGGGGTCTTCTGACACTGCAAAATATATACCTCTGAATGTCTTTGACTAAACTATTTTACAATTCTGTAGAAGTTAACTTGTAGAAAACTGAAAGCTATACAGATTTTTCTATTCATAGTAATTAAACGGTTCTCATTTAATTACTGGTAAAAGATATAAATCTCCGTGATTCAAATTTTTATTTTATTCATTTTAAACTCTTACTAGTTCTCTCATTAACTATAAGTTAAAAAATATTTGACATATGTTCATTTGACATTTGCATAAAAATAACAGTTAACTTTTTAAAAATCACTGAAACACCTTTGGGGTCTCTCCAGACATGACAGACCTGGAAGGAATCTCAAAGAAAAGTCTGTTTACTTGAGCCAGGCAAATATGGACTTTATTCCTGTGAGCTCTTTTGTTTCCATAAACTTCTGAGACCTGAAGGACAATCGTTGAGATTATGACAAAAGCCTGGAGATACCACTTATTAAATGTGTACTGACCTGTAGTGGAAGGAATTTCATAGACTTTCTTTGTAAGGACCTATTTAGAAACTGTCCCTGCCCCGCTTCCCCCAGGATTTACTTGGAAACAAGTCCTGGAAACCAGCTCCAGGCAACAAAGCCCAGATAAAGGGTGGGTCTGGCCAGGTGGAGACATCTGATCAGTGGGGGGTTGCATCCTGTCTCCTTAGCTACCAAGGAGTAGGGACCCCCCCCCGAACCTTTTTTTTTCTTTTTTTTTAAAGATTTTATTTATTTATTTGACAGAGAGAGATCACAAGTAGATAGAGAGGCAGGTAGAGAGAGAGAGAGGGGGAAGCAGGCTCCCTGCCAAGCAGAGAGCCCGATGCGGGACTCGATCCCAGGACCCCGAGATCATGACCTGAGCCGAAGGCAGCGGCTTAACCCACTGAGCCACCCAGGCGCCGCCCCCTCCCCCACCGACCCTTTTTGGCACCAATCCTAATCAAGGTGTAATAGGCTGGTTCAAATGTCTTCTAAGGTAAATTGTAATTCAATTGGTCACCTAGCATCACTGTGGAGTTTCCTGTGTGTGTTACATTTTCAATGGCCACCTGTGCGTGGCCAGGCCCAACCGCATGGCCTTTGCCCTTAAAAGCTAGTCTGTGAAACAGAGAAGGGTCGCCCTCTCTTGTAACGGGTGCGGCCCCGAACGTTCGGTTAGATTCTTGATGCTTGGCGCGAAATAAAGCTTTGCTTGACTTTTTTGCCTTATATCAGTCTCGCTCCTTTAATCACGGACCCATTATTGGGGTACCCAGTTTTGGGGGGACCCAACATCTTGACTTAAATCAAATAGCTTTTGTTGAAAACTTTCTTCAACTACTAATAATTTTTCCCAAAAGCTGTTTTTCTTACCCACTATCATATTACTAGTAGCAGATGAAGTTAAAATTAATATGTAAGTTGTTTTGTGGAGATTATTTCTTTCTCTTATATTTGACCTGCATAACAATTTTTTTTTTAAGATTTTATTTATTTATTTGACAGACAGAGATCACAAGTAGGCAGAGAGGCAGGCAGGGGTTGGAGGGGAGCAGTCTCCCTGCCAAGCAGAGAACCCAATGTGGGACTCTATCCCAGGACCCTAAGATCATGACCTGAGCTGAAGGCAGAGGCTTTAACTCACTGAGCAACCCAGGTGCCCCATGACAAACTTTTATAATTTTTAAATACTTATAATGGGGTCTGGTAATACTTAACCTGAGGGAAAGAAGATCATGGCCATGAAAAAAATTCAAGAAATCCAAGCATATAGGTACATTTATGAAATATTTATGCAATATTTTGCTACATGAATCTACTTTAGGAAAAAAAAACTGTTATCTGTTGAAATATAAAATAGCAAGAAGCTGCTATATCTATATTATTTTCCTTTGAAAAATTATTTCTTGTCTCCTTCCTGGGATAATTCTTAGATTTAAATTTAGATAATAAGGAATTAACCTTAGTCCCAATAATTAAATATATTAAGTTGTAAATAATGGGTATGATATTTTTAACTAAATTCTTAATTGAGCTGCCTCATACTTTATGTGGAATCCCTGTGATATTAGAATTATTTTAAAATCTGGAAAAATGCATTTATGATTTGAGAACAAGAACAAAATTTGTAATAGGATCAAATTAATTATGTATCCACTCAGTACGTTTTTATCGAGGCATGCCTATGGTGCAAGGCAAAGGCAAGGAGGAAATCAGAAAAGCACATAGTCTAAACTTCAGGACCCTGCAAATTAGTGGCTGTAGGGTCCAGGCCAGGCTGCCCCAAGGTGGGCCACTTTGGCATAAATATTATTTCTAGTTAAAGGTAATCAAAACTCAGCAGATGCAGGAAAAGCTTTCCACCTCCTCCTCAATCCCTAAATTTAAATCGGAAGGGAGAGCCTATGAAAATAAGAGAGCTATTAACAAACACTCCCTTTACCTAAGTAACTTATCCGCATAATAAGACAACCTTGTTTTTCTTTTTCTTTTTTTTTTTTATTTATTAGAGAGAGAGAGAGAGAGAGAGAGCACAAGTCGGGAGTGGAGGAAGAGGGAGAAGCAGACTCCCAGCTCAGCAGGAAGCCTGAGAAAGGGCTTAGTTCTAAGATCCTGAGATCAAGACCTGAGCTGGAGGCAGATGCTTAATTGACTAAACCATCCAGGCGCCTTGGGTAACAAACCTTGTTTTTCTTTTTTTCTTTTTTTTTTTTTTTTGAATTAATGTCTTTATTTTCTTTAGGTAAATACTCAGTAGTACAATTAGTGGATCATATACCTCTATTTTTATCTTTTTGTGGGAACTCCATACTGGTTTCCACAGTGACTGCACTGAATTGCATTCCTGCCAACAATGCACGAAGTTTCCCTTTTATCCTCATCCTTGTCAATATTTGCTATTTTTTGTCTTTCTTTTTTTAGCCATTCTGACAAGTGTGAGGTGATGTCTCATTGTGGTTTTGATTTGCATTTCCCTGATGATCAGCATCATTTCATGTGTCTGTTAGGCACCTGGATATCTGCTTTGGAAAAATAACTATTCCTGTCTTCTGCCCATTTCTTAACTGGATTATTTGTTTTGGGGGTGTTGTTTGTAAGTTCTTTATAGATTTTGGATAGTAACTCTTTTTTTAGTTATTATCCTCAGTTAACCAACATATAGTACAATAAAAAGGGAAAAAAAAAAAACAAAAAAAAAACCTTGTTTTTCTAAACATCTCCTCTCACCTTACTGTTAATGGTCTTTGTCCCCTTTGCATCCTCAGGCCTTGCCCTTACCCTTAGCTCATACAAGCATCCTGTTACCCTACTGTCTGGAATTTCCACATCTGTATGGAATCCCTGTATGCACGCTATGAAATTCAAGTTTCTCCTGTTAATCTGTCTCATGTCAATTTGATTCTAAGTTCAGCCAGAAGGAATTTTTAAAGCAGAGGAAGGTCTTCCTTCCTGACATAGTAAAGGCAGATGCATACGCTCACAGCTATAATTCAAATCAAACTGGCTGACACATTAGAAGAGTGGTAACCAGAGCACTACTCGACATATAAAGCTGCAAGTACTATAAGAAGGAATAAATTAATTCCATGTGGGATAATGTATAAAGATTTCAAGGGGTAAGTAGTATTTTATTTGAGCTGTGAAGATTGGTAGGAGTTTACAGAGCAGAGATGTAGGGAAGATGGATGAGTATGCACTAGCCAGCCAGAGACAATACAGAGACAGAGCCATAGTGTATGGAGAATAGTAGAAAAAGTAAGAAGCTCAGGACAACTGGAGGATTGTATACATACAGAAGAAAAGGAGAGATGTGGATGGACAGTGTAATATGTGGCTAGAAATTGAGATCGTGGAGTACACTGCATGCAAAATAAGGGAATACTGATGACATTAGGGCCTGGTGAGGAGCCACTAACATAGTGTTCCATTGTGAAGGAATGTAACAAAGCTTCACGTATGCATACTTCAGAGTTTTATAACAATTATATTATTCTACAAAAATTAATATTTAGATTAATAACTTGAAAATAGTATACAACAAAACTAATAGTAGAACCCAAATCGTCACTCTGTTATCAGTTCAAATCTAAAATTGTGAAAGTCTCCTTAAGTTTCAGGAAGTTTGTACCTTTTGAGAAAGGTCACCTTTTTTAAAAGCATGGACCTCAGTATCCAAAATAATTTGTGAAGTTTCTTCAAACTACCAGCATGTATTTAGAATATATTTCCTGAATTTTGAACATACAATTTAGAGCTTTATCTTTTAATGTGCAAAAATTTAACAACCTTGGTAAAATTATACAATATGTTAAGTACAACATAAGTACATTTTATTCACAAAACATATCTAAACATATGTCTTAGTTTTATGTTTTATGAAGTGAAAAATTAGCAAAAAGGCATCCCTTAAAGTTTCTTAAACCTTTCATTTTTTTCCCACAAAGTCTTCATTACACACAGCTTTATTTTTTTTTTTAAAGATTTTATTTATTTATTTGACAGAGAGATCACAAGTAGATGAAGAGGCAGGCAGAGAGAGAGAGAGAGAGAGAGAGAGAGAGGGAAGCAGGCTCCCTGCTGAGCAGAGAGCCCGATGCGGGACTCGATCCCAGGACCCTGAGATCATGACCTGAGCCGAAGGCAGCGGCTTAACCCACTGAGCCACCCAGGCGCCCTACACACAGCTTTAAAACATAATTAAAAGCCCTCACGCTAGAGTTTATAGCAATCTATGCCATACTGAAAAATCAAGTGAACTTTTGACTCATGATTTGAATCATGAAACTTCTATTACGAAATGGTCAATATTATGAAGTCTGCTATTATACATTCATGATGCTATTTGACTTCTACATATAAACATTTATTATCTGACAGTAATATCCAATTTGCCAAACTAGCCCCAGTCATCTTAAAGGGCTCTGTATGCAGAGAAGCGTTAGATATTTTGTGTTGGTTTTTATGGAGGGTCTTGTAGTGACCAGACAGGTATCTTCCATTTTTCTCTTTTAACAGCCGGGTTGCTGATCTCACAAATCATATTTCAGTTGGAAATGAAAGGTGCACCACGGCCAGCATTTTGTTAGAAATAATGACACACTTTACTACCTGTAAGTGCTGACCGAGTGGTTCTGCCTTCCCTTCCCAAGGTGACTATAACACAGATTGATGAAAGATTCTGTAGGACGACAAAGGTTAAAGATGCAGACCCCGAGCTAGAAGCCAGTGTTGACAGTGATGGAGTAGACTGCAATGAGGATGCCCACATTATTGTCCTCTCCTCTGATAACCAATGTAATATGAAAACTGACTACAGAAGAAAGGAACAAATTAAATCCATTAATCAAGCATATCTCGGCTAAACAGTTGTTCTAAAGAGATGAACAAATGAAAAATTTACTGTTTGTTTTCACGCTTTCAAGGATTGGAGAAGAAAATTAATTATAAGGTACTGGCCACACAATTAGTTAAGTTTTTCTTGAGGAAAACTTTATGGTGTTGTCAAAGGACAAATGAACCTCATTAGGGAGATTAGTTTCAGCTGGTAGTTTTGCATTAGGACAAACTAATAATATACACTTCAAAAGATACCCTAAGTAGAATTATGGAAATTGAAAATCCATTTTTTACTTCTTAATTTATGAACTGTTCAAAAATGACCACTCTATTACCTGGCATGCAACCAGAAGGAAATCAAACATAGCCCCACTTTTCACCCAAGTGCCTGGAGGAGAACTATTTCAGTGTGGGTTTCGCAAGTGTTCAGATGATGAACTTATGTATTCAGGGGTTAGAACTCCGCTGTAGCATTTTACTCTTACGTTGAAGCATGTCAAGTCGAGTTCCACACCAAAAGCAATTTTTGATAAGCTCCTTTGAAATCCTTTTCTTTTCAAAATGTTTTAAGTGCCCTGGATAAATAGCAAGCTGACGTCTGGTATTCTGAATTTCCCTTTCAGCCCACACAGGGCAAGGCAGGAAAACGAAAATGCTACTTTGCTATCAACACATCTGGCCAGTGGACAGAAGATCCTCAGTTGGCCACAGCCAGCGCCACTCAGTTTCTACATTCATTCCATCCCTGGCCTCTCTGTCGAGGCAGCTAACAAGGGGGGCAATTACCGAGCTGTGTGAGGGGGAGTGCTAGGCTGCGGACACCTGTCTTCCAAAACCTGGAGTGAAACCAGACTCATTCCACAGAGTATATAAATCAGCTATGAAATAATAATGACTTTTTTGGATTCAACTGACCTGGACTGGATTCAGACTGCTGACCCAGAAAGAAAAGGCTTCACATATGCCATTACCAGTCCGGTGAGCCATTGAAGACATCCCTATCCTATTCTGACTTGCTTTTATTTATAGAAGTCTTGCTTTTGTTTATGGGAATGCAAGCCAAATTGACATTTACTTACTGTTTTTGTTTGGTTTGTAGGTTTAACTTCTCCAATTTAACAGTACCTTTATGGGCATGGCCGTTGACTGAATTAGGTCAAAATGGTATCAAAGTTCACTGCTTCAATCCCTAAGTCCTATTATTGAGGAACGATGAAGGCAGAGTTTTAAAATATTTTTCTTAATATAAAACTAAAGGGTTTTCTTCAGACAGATCTCATGAGATTAAAAAAAAAAAAGGAAAGAAAGAAAAAGAAAAAAAAAAGTTATGTGAACCTATAACAGTGATACACACACTGCCTACCCCATTGGCCTGGGGTGGCTAAGGGGATTTCAGAATTAGCTAAGGATTTTCTTTTTCCAAAATAAGTATGCCACCTTAGAGAAAAGTCCTGGTTGTGTCAGGCTTAAAGGTTACACAACATAGAGAGCCTTTTAAAGTAATATAATGTGAAAATACGAAACCAGGTCTCTTAGTTTGGGTGTCCCAAATGCAAACTTCAAAAGGAGAATGTGGATGAAATTAGCTTATGTGGGAAGTGACCCAATAAGCACAATGAGGAAGTGAGGTAATGACATGGAGATGGGAGAAAGCCAATAAAAGAGCACCAATAATAAAGTCATCACTTTGAGCAGTTGGGGCTCACAGTTGTTGTGGGTCCTCTGTAAGATAATGTTTAAAAATATTTATTTATTTATCTATTTACTGTAGAGAAGCAGGGAGGGGGCAGAGGAAGAAGAAAAGTGGGAATCTCAAGCAGACTCCCTGCTGAGTGCAGAGCCTGATGCCAGGCTTGATCTCACGATCCTGAAATTATGACCTAAGTGAAAATCAAGAGTCAGATGCTCAACTGATTGAGTCACCCAGATGCCCCACTCTAAGGTCACACCTCAAAATGCCAAACCAAAGGACAAAGAAATTGAGGTCTATACCTCTTCTATTCCTCATTGATTGAAAATTATAACTGAGAGGTATGTAACTCCCTGGCATTTTAGACCTTCTTTATGCTTGAGTATGTTCATGGGTTGTGCATACGACACAACCGGAGAAAGTCCATAGAAAGGGAAGGGCTTGAGGTAACAACTATGGAAGTGGACAGTACTGTCCAGCAAAGCCCTAGTTGACTTCTGGCATAAGCTTGGGGTAGGGAATACAGGAAGGGTACTGAAAGCTCCTTCTATATGAAGTATGAAAGCACATATTTAGTTAAATAATAAATCACAGCCGATCACAAATTTAAAAATGTGACAACTATGGTCATTCAGTGTTATCCACAGTGAAGGTAAGTATGACATGGGGAGGCCAAAATGGGGTGTGATAATAATCTTAACTGAATGCTTCTAAGCCATTTTATAGTTGCTCTGGTATAATAATAATAGTAGTAGTAGTAAATGTATGAAAACACTGCTAGGATCTTTCCCAATCTCTCAAAAGCAATCAGCAGTAAGTGAGGGCCCCTGAAATTTGGGTTTAAGTAATTTCTCAGTAAATTAACTATGGCTGCTATTACTGAGTTTTTCTTATAACCCTCATATGTGCAACTCAGAAACTAAGTTGAGCACCACCTGTCAAAGTATTTTTGAGTGAGAAAAAGAAATACATGGGCACCTGGGTGACTCAGTTGGTTAAGTGTTCAACTCTTGATCTCAGTTCAGGTCTTGGTCTCAGGATTGTTGAGTGCAAGTGCTGTATTGGGCTTCAGGCTGGGTGTAGCGCCTACTTTAAAAAAAATACAAAAATTTTAATATTTCAATACATGCAAATATTTGTGATAATTGATAAACTATATTTGTCTGATTTCTCAACCATGACACTATTGATATTTTGAACTGAATAATTCTTTGTTGGAGGAGCATCCTATGAATTTTAGGATGTTTAGTAGCATCTCTGGCCATCACTACTGAATATGATAGCCTGTCTCCCCCAGCTGAAATAAACAATATGTCTCTAGACATTGTCAAAATATCCCCAGGGCCAAATCACCAGTTGAGAACTGCTGAATTAGAGGGCAGGAAAAGTTGCAAACTAGAGATTTGACGAATAAAATATATCGGGGGTTTGTTTCAGTTTGGCTCACTTGCCCACATATCTTAAATCTATCTCTATGCTACTGCATGAATAAAACAGTCCTTTTATTAAATTTTTAATATTCACACTAGGATATTACTTACACATTGTGTGAAGGAGCAAAATTCTTAATGACTGAACCATAAACTGGAACTGAAGTTATAACTGAAGATTATAAAATTACAAAGACAATTTAAGGAGCTATTTAGTTATCCCACATTGTTCGACATTCCAGAAAAGAACATCTCCTATTTTAAACAATTTTGGGATAGAATCCAAACATTTTATTAGTTATTTAAAATGTTTCTGTAAAAATGGTGGGCTTAGGGTAATATTCAATTTCTCTCTGGTACAATATACAATGAAATATGTAATATACAATGAAAACTTTTTTATATATAAGGAATATTTATGACCTATGATACATGTATAAAACGTGTTTAACCTAAAGTACTAATAAAAAATAATGTTTTCTTCTTTTTTTTTTTTTTTTAAGATTTTATTTATTTATTTGACAGATAGAGATCACAAGTAGGGAGAGAGGCAGGCAGAGAGAGAGAGAGAGGAGGAAGCAGGCTCCCTGCTAAGCAGAGAGCCCGATGCGGGGCTCGATCCCAGGACACTGGGATCATGACCTGAGCTGAAGGCAGAGGCTTTAACCCACTGAGCCACCCAGGCGCCCCTCTTCTTTTTTTTTTAAGATTTTGTTGATTTATTTGACACAGAGAGCGAGAGAGATCACAAGTTGGCAGAGAGAGTGGGGGAAGCAGGCTCCCTGCTGAGCAGAGAGCCCGATACAGGGATCGATCCCAGGACCCTGAGATCATGACCTGAGCCGAAGGCAGAGGCTTAACCCACTGAGTCACGCAGGTGCCCAAGAATAGTGTTTTATTCTTGAAAACCATAATTGTATAGTAAAAATTCCATTAAATTCAACTACCACTTAACAAACAGCAACCATATGCTATAAAACTTTGCCAGGTTCTTAAAGGTAAACAAATAGGGTTGATCTCTGAACAACACAGGGTTAAGGGTACCCATCCCCGTTGTAGTCAAAATCCACCTATAACTTATGACTCCCCAAAAACTTAGCTACTAATAGCCTAGTTGGCTAGTAGCCTTACTGATAGCAAAAACAGTTATTAACACATATTTTATATGTTATATGTATTATACACTGTATTCTTACAATAAAGTAGGCTGGGAGAAAGAAAATATTATTAGGAAAGTCATAAGGAAAAGAAAATATATTAACAATATTTTATTCCATTTTTCAAAAAATCTGCATAGAAATAGACTTACATAGTTCAAATCTGTATTGTTCAAGGGTCAATTGTATAAGCAAGATAAACTTTTCCC
Source organism: Meles meles (assembly GCF_922984935.1). Classification (NCBI taxonomy): domain Eukaryota; kingdom Metazoa; phylum Chordata; class Mammalia; order Carnivora; family Mustelidae; genus Meles; species Meles meles. The sequence continues at coordinate 130,112,105 of NC_060069.1, read as the reverse complement.
CCCTATGAAATGACAATCAAGTAAGGGAAGGAATACAAGTTCATGAATAATTAGAACACAGTTACAAATAATAAATGTTAACCAAGTAGTGCCACAGAATGCTATTTGTTCCAAATAGTAATCTAGTAATACTAAGAAATATTAAGAGCTGTCCACAAAAAAAGGTAAGTTCCATAGTTAACTAACTTTGGTAAGTATTGGATGGCATATTCATAGAGATAGCCACATTCATATAAAAGCCTCTGGGAGGTCTGTCAGAAGAAACATCTACTAGAGTTTGCTTACCCCAACATTTTACAAACTAATCTGTACAGAGCACAATTCTTTCACAAAATTTAAATTTGTTGAGCTATGAAATCAGAAAAGATGTATTAGAGAATTTAATTTCCACTGAAAGATATAAACAAGTATAATAGAGACAGTGAAATTTGAAGGAGATACCATGTAATGGAGAAAATTTTCCTGTAAAGGAATGTGGATAGAGGCCACAGTCAATATACGAAATACCAAGATTTTAAAAATTTAGGTTTTATCATGAGGCAGCCTAATGGAAGTATAAATACATGTGGGAAGCTCTTCCAGGAGAAGTAAAATCTCAGCAGTATAAAACAATTGCTTCTGAAATTTTAGGTTGAGGTCAGTGAATTCCAGGGGAAGGTATCTGGACTTTATTCTGTAGGCCATGCAGAGACATATATGTTTTGTGAGAACAACATGATCAGAATAGTGGCTTAATATTGGAAGATGAAAAATTAAATGCACAAAATTAAAGTAGAAAGTAAGTTACAAAGTCCCAGAGAGCTTAAGAACATTTATTCTAGAACCATGTTTTCTGAAATATAAGCAAGTACAGAGTTCCAACCAGAGACCCTACTGGCCCCTTTGCTTGGAGATAAATTCCATGACCCTTGGCCTGATAGTTAAGGTCCTTCACAAACTGACTCCTTTTTGTTGATTCAATAGCTACCCTTCCCCGTCTTATGTCAGATACCCCTTCTACACTCTAGTCTAACTGAATTACTCAGTGTTCAAGTAGTTTATCTATAAATCAGAAACAAGATTAGGAATAGAGATTTAGATATAGAAGTAAACCACTTGAGACAGAAATGAGTTATGTTACATAAAATAACTCCTCCAAAAAAGTTACCCACAAAACACATCTAAATTAATTGTGGTATTTACAGTATTTATAGCAGATATTATTTAATTATTTCTTTTAGAATAGACAAGTTCAGGTCCTGGCCATCTCAGCAACTAGCTGAATTTGACTGGTCATCTAACTTCTAGTTGTGTGCTTCTGGAAAGGTCTCAACACTTCTGTGTCACAGCTTTCTTGATTCTTAAATGGGGGTCATAATAGAATTTATCTACAGGGTTGTCATGAGGATTAAATATACATGCATAAAGCAAATTTTTGCATGTATACTAAGTAGTCAATAAATGTTGTATCTCATTATCATTATAATATGACTAAGTATTACATGAGTATCACTACTTTTGTCTAGAAAATGAGTCTATTCATTCACTGAGTTCCTCACAAAGCCATCATGAATCTCAGATATCTATTCTATGTGAAAGTTCTATTTATACTCTAAGATGCTACTTAAGTGGAAAATACTATGAGTATCACTTGACTGGTTTTCACTTCTATCTACAGTGACTCAAAGAATCAACTACTTTCCTCTTCTATCCTGATTAATCAGGATTGTTTGGCATGAAAATTGGATTTTCAAGTATAGGTTTTGCTAAAAGAAGCTACTTTGTTGGAACAATGTTGGGGTAACACTGAGTTGAAGAAAAATCTGCAGAAACCAGGGTTTGCCTAGGGGCCACATTAACTATAAAACACGTATTTAATCCAAGACGGACTTTTACCACCTTTTCCCATCATATCTCTGCTTCTTATGTGGGTCACTTTCATGCACTTAGCTTTTTCCATGGAAACATGAAAGCTGATGGCTCTGAAACTACATTTTCAGAACTTTAGGACCTGAAAAAAAAAAAAAAAGTGGGGGGGATTTCCCTGCCAACTAATAATTCTTGGAAAACTCCAGGTGAAGAAATTAGATTTTGTGTTGTATAACATTCTTTTTCATGTGTCATTCCATTAATTCAATAAATACTTGAAAACCTATTAAACTCCAGGTCATGTTCTCAGCCTATGCATAAAGGAGTGAAGAAGATTGTGTGTCTGTGTCTCTCTCTCTTTCTCTGTGTGTGTGTGTGTGTTGAATTACAATGAGGGAATCAGAGAACCATTAAGAAAAAAAATAAAATTTAGTTAAGTGAAAATTCAATGAAGAGCTTAATACAGAATAGTGTGTGACACAAAGAGGGCACATTTAGATGGCCAGAAGAATGGCAGCACCATACTGGGTCAGTTTAGTTAGGGTTTTCTGAAAGAAAGTGGATCGGAAACATAAAATTGAGGTGAAGAAGCCACAGTTCCCTCAAAGGAAAGGGGTGTGGTTATCGCCCATTTTGTTATCCCCACAGACAGGATGCTGAGTAAACAAAGCAAAGATGTCCATTACATCTTCTTCTTTTCTTTTCACTCGCCTGGGTAATTTTAAGCTTCAGATCAGACATGATAAAATCCCAGGGTCACATTTACAGATGGCCTCCTGGCCACCCTAGCTACAGATGGCTCCATAGAAGATGCTGCTTAGCACCATTCCATCCTTTCATAGTTTACACAACAACCCTTAAGTTTCCAAGCCTCTCATTAAGGAAATAATAAAATTTGTTAAGCAGTAATCCTGAGAAATCATTTTACACTGGGAAATAAAAGTATATTTTTAAAAATGTATGAAAAGTTAGAATGTATCTCTTGCACAACTGAAAGTTTTAAAAACTGATCCTTGAGACAGTGGTTGAAGAAATAAAGTGTAATGAATGACCAAGCTACATTCAAATTTAGATATTATCAGTTAATTTGTACACATTATTTTGAAGCTGCTAATAAAATTTCCACTTAAATTTTCATTCTTTTTATGTGTTTTGTCTTTCTGTTGATGGAGTTGTGAGAGTCTGCAGGTAATAGGAAGAATATAAAGAGAGACAGTTAATCATTCCCTCCTCAGTACTGCTTGTAATCCTTGTATATAATCTTATTAAAGCACTCCATATACATTATTTTAATGTATTTGTTTATGGCTCTGTCTCCCCTGCCAGCCAGGATGTTCATTAGGGCTGGTACTATTCAGAGTTCTTTTTCTAATCTCTAATTCTTCTCCTTAGAGAACATTTCACCTTAGAGAAACTAAATGGATGAAGCAAACTGATCACTTATTTCACTTCTCAGCATAATGTCGGAAGAGTCATAAAATTGTTTCCCTTCATTGGGGGTGCAATGCGGCAATATGGGGGTGGTCGTGCAGACTCAGCTCAACCTTTCCAGCAATTTAATTGGATGCCATTGGGTGCTGTCTCAGTGGAGCATTTCCCATAAGAAAAGGATTCTTTTCTGTGACCTCCCATGTAGTGAAAACTATTTGGCTCAATTTCATCTTTTCCAGAAGAACAGATCCAAAGAGAAATTACAAAAGAAATGTAATAGCATTTTTACGCCTTTCTGCTGGAGGGGTTTGCAATGTGACTGCTTTAAAACTTACTATTTTGCAAAAGCCAATTTTCTTCAAGAGGCCGTTGGCACTCATATCAGCAGCACAATAAACTTGCCAGAATCAGACTATGTGTTGAACGATGGAAAAAAAATCGCTGCAATTTTATAAAGCAGAATGACTTGCTTTGTTATATTATTTATTTATTTTACTATATAATACATGTTAGAATTGAGATGAAATGGGTGTTTCTGGTTTAAGTTCAATGCTTACTCCACAATTTGGTGAACCCAAAAGCAGATACTCTATTATACTCAGAATAGGTAGCGTCATAAGGGTGGACTGTTCAGACATCTGAGTCTGACAAGCCTGGATTCGATCCCCAGCTCCGTCACTTACCAGCTCTGTAAAATTAGGTAGCTTCCCTGTGCCTCATTCTTTTTCTGAAAAGTTAGAATAATATATATGTGTTTCTCTATATAAATATATATATGCTAAGACATATTCATAATATACATTTATATGTATGTATACATGTGCTGAAAAGTCAATCCCAATTATGTATTCAAAAATTGGTAAACATCCACCAGATAGGTCTGCAGAGCTACTGCACCACTGAACTTTAGCTATTATTGTGAACTGGATTTGCCCATTTGTCACCTGTCCTCCACATAGCTGCATTCTAAGAGGAGGGCCATAATGATACTTCAGGTCTTGGTGTCAACTCAAACCCTGTGTGCAATAATCCTGGGAATACTTAAGCATTTCGCTTTCCTCAGTGAACAGTCGCCTGAGCAACCCTCTTCCGTGGCTCCCGCACTCACCATGTTACGAACTAGTTCCTTACTTTTTTTTTTAAGATTTTATTTATTTACTTGACAGAGAGAGATCACAAGCAGACAGAGAGGCAGGCAGAGAGAGAGAGAGGGAAGCAGGCTCGCCGCTGAGCAGAGAGCCCGATGCGGGACTCGATCCCAGGACCCTGAGATCATGACCTGAGCCGAAGGCAGCGGCTTAACCCACTGAGCCACTCAGGCGCCCCTAGTTCCTTACTTTTACCTAAAGTAACTGCTTATTTAGGTTTTCTTTTTCTTTCTTTCTTTTTTTTTTTTTTTTTAATTTGAGAGAGAGAGAGCCTGAGAAGTGGGAGGGTCAGAGGGAGAAGCAGACTCCCCATCCAGCAGGGAGCCCAATGCAGGACTCTATCCTGAGACTCCAGGATCATGACCTGAGCTGAAGGCAGTCTCTTAACCAACTGAGCCATCCAGGTGCCCCTGCTTATTCAGATTTGATGAAAATGTGCTTCAACTTCTGTTTCTCAGAAATCCAAAACCATGACTACCTCTTCCTACTTCTCACTCCATTTCCTTCTTAATTATCAGCTTGTGTATATTTCAGGCTTCTAATCCCTCAACGCTCCCCTATGTTTTGTTCCCAAACCTGGTTTAAGCTCCCCAACCATGGCCTCTCAGTGACACCACGATGTTCTTCTGTTCACAGTTTCAGTCCAAATAAACATCACCAGCAAGTGTATCCCATAGCAATTCACCTAAAATGCCCACTTTTCCCCTTCAAACTCTCTCTATCCTTCTATTGCTGAACTTATTAGTTCCTCTGTGGTATCGATAAATGTTTACTTCTCAACTTTCCCAGCCACTTACGTAGCAGTGCTTACACGTGATTTTACCAAAGACAAGGTCACCTATGTTGTTTTCTTACTATCATTCTCTAAACGGATTTTTTTTTTTTTTTTTTAAGATTACCACCACCATCTACTTTGTTGTTTTCGTTGTTGTTCTGGATGCCAAAACAAAAACTGGCTGAAAATTCAGAATACTGTGAGGTATTAGAAAAATACATGACATTTAATTCTAACTGAATACTCATTCTGCTCAAATGTTTTAAGCCCCAGAATACTCCCCTGAGTACTGTTTCATACTTCTATGATTTTCTAAATCTTTGCAGCTGGCATAATAGTCACACAACATACAGATTTAGCATTCTGATATCTTCCTTTTGAATTGAAGTCTTTATCATTATGTCATGCCTTCTTTAGATTTAGTTATGAGTTAGGGAAGGGCTCTCTATTGGTAAGACTCCATCAACTTCTGGTGCTCCTTTGTTCTAAAGCACTACTTTTCTTCTTGGGCTTCTAATTGACATCTTATGGGTCCTTATCTCATCACTGCATGACTGCAGGATACTGAGTTTTGCCCTTCAGAAGTTTTTAGCTCAGCTCTTTAACATTTTACCTCACATAGTTTCAAAGTTTGGTTAAAATCTTGAGGTTAAAAAAAAAATAAGGTATGTGTTTGAGGTCTCTCACATGTCTTTTCAGCCCCATGTGAAGGCCAAAGAACATCCTGGATCTCTATTCCTCAGCTGTGTTTTTTGACCAGGACTATTCCTGGGTTCTCAGACTCTAAATAGCCCCAAAATAAATGTGTACCAGCAAAAACAAACTTTAAATCTTAGTGTCAATTCACCCCTACCTTCTATCATTTCTAGCCTCTCTTGTTCTCAAGCTCCTTCCCCTGAGGTGGGTGGGACTTTATTCCTAAGCACTGTGAGATACTGGGTCATTTCGCTCACTCTTTGAGATTCGGAAAATGTCTGGTATAAAAAATTAACCATATATTCAAAGCCCTCCATTCTCAGCTGGAAAAATAAGACAAAACAAACAAACAAAAAAGAGAACCCAAAAAAAAGCCCTCCAATCTCCAAATTAATCATTTTAGCAATTCATACCACCATTAAAATATTTGGTGATTTGGATCTTGATCCAGGAGAGGCCTTTGGCTTGGTCCATGCTCCTATCTACAGTCCTATGCCCAGCACCAGCAAACTGCTTACACAGAAAAATAATAGCTGCCAGTTGTCAGTTCACATATGAACAATTCTCCCTTTTCTGGGGCTTTCGTTCGCTTTAGTCCTTCTACAGCTTCCACTGCTCTTGGCTTTAAAAATACAGTTTTTGGAACATATCCAGGCTTCTTTAGTAGTTGTCAGAGAAAGCACTGCCCTGCCAAGACCAACTACACCTAACTCAAAAGCAAGAGTCTGGTTTTGTTTTAATGTTCAATTTGTCCCTCTTGGCCTCTAGTTTTCTTTCCTACAAGTTGAAATTTCTATCTGATCCTACTTAATACAATCTTCAGTACCCATGAAAAAATATTTTCCTTCTGGCAAGGCTCATCTTGAGTTTTACTATCTCCAATACTGAATCAGTTATTCCACTAAGAATCCTGGTTCTTTTAGTGAAGAACAGCATTACAGCAGTGGAGAGCAAAATCTTGGCCCTGAGTTTATATTTCAGATTATTTCATGGGACAGCTGGGAAAGGCCTACCAAAAATCCAATAGTTATGAAAAATTATCCCTTGAAAAATAATGAGTTTGTGTTATTTATAATTTGATTACAAATACTACAATAATAAATTTATTGACACACTTGCTCCTTTCAATGAAATTTTATGTACTACTTTAAAATATTACACTGTATTTAATTTATTATCAAATCTTCCTTTATTTCTTTCTTTTAATTCTCAAATTAAGTATCCAGATATTAGTTGTATGACAAGGAAGTCTGTAGATAACACTGTCAAACTCATTTTAATACCAATTACCCAGAAAATATTTTTTTTTAAAAACTGTTAATTTTTCTCTGAAAGCTAATAATACAAACAAATTCACTAACATAGGTCATATGTATTTCAGATAAAGTCACAAAGAAAAGTATAAACATGGGAGAGGTGGGTGGGGTTATGGACATTGGGGAGGGTATGTGCTATGGTGAGTGCTGTGAAGTATGTAAACCTGGCGATTCACAGACCTGTACCCCTGGGGATAAAAATACATTGTATGTTTATAAAAAAATAAAAAATTAAAAAAAAAAATTAAAAAAAATAGAAGAGTATAAGCAGACCGATATAACATTTGTTGTGTTTTTTTCCCCCTAAAACTTTTCTTCTCTCTGTGACAATGCCATCATTTATAGGGTCAATTGCTCTGATCTAGAAGTATAGTAAGTGTTCTTTTACCTCCCCAAGAGAGTCACGTGACTGTAAGCCAGACTAGGTTTTTACATTAAGCTCCCCCAAGTGCCAGGAGACTGGAATGCTGTCGTCCTAGACAGCTATATTTCCAAAGAATGAAGTACAGAGCTGAGAGAGATCTCTAGATCATAAAGGCCAGAGAAAGCAGGCATTTGTCTAGTCTTCGGAAAAATGTATTTACATCCCAAAAAGTTAGTATGAGATCAAAGGACCTTTCCATCAAAGGAATAAAGGTGCTCCCCTTCTTTCAGGAATCTCTCTGTATATATTTTTGGGAAAAAAAAATACATGTATACACACATATACACACACATATGTGCTACCTATGTATACATAAATGTGCATATATGTGTACCTATGTGTACATACATGTATATATTATACGCATGCATATCCATGCAAATTGGGAAAAAAACACCTGTTTTTGTCCCTTATCAATGAAGTACTGGTCACTTGTGTAGAAGATTTTTCCATATGAGCTTGTCTTTTTTTTTTTTTTTAAGATTTTATTTATTTATTCATGAGAGACAGAGAGAGAGAGGCAGAGGCAGAGGGAGAAGCAGGCGCCCCACTGAGCAGGGAGCCTGGATGCAGAGCTCTATCCCAGGACCCTGCGATCATGACCTGATCCAAATCCATCTGAGTTTCATCATGCTAATAGAGCTAAGGTCTGGGGCTAGAAGTGTTGAAGCACTTATTATTTTCTATACGGAAATTAATTAGAAATAAATTTTTGACCCAGGGCATACTCAGGAATGCGTGCAAGACAATAGCACTTTTAGTTGCTAACATATTTTATTTGTAACTTAAAATTTACATTATATTTAGGTACCTACAAAATCAAAACATGAACAGGGGCATGGTGTATGGTCTGCTGCACTATATTCTGATATAGTTGTTTCAATGCAAGCTTTCTCCATTGATTATTGCCCTAACTATTTCGACTCATAAGCTCACATTTAGAACTCCTAATGCCATTAGATTTATGTGTATGTGGTGTGTTATATATTATATATATACTGTATATAATATATATATAATATATATATGTATATAAAATATCATCTTCATGGTGGTACCCAGTTAACATCCTCACAACTTTAATAATTTAAAAAATATTCCACAACATGTCACTTGGTTTTGGGGGTTTTTTTGCCCCCAAAAGTTGTAGATGGATACAGTGCTACTATCCTCCACTTACTTCCTCATTCAGACACTACCAAAATTATAGCCATTAATCAACTGAAACAATTTCTCTGTCGTCCTGAGGAAGAATAATCTTAAAATAATTACATAAGCATTTTTTAGAACTCCATCTTACTTTTAAACAAAGAAAGGCCTATTCCCCTAAAGAAGATTACAATGGGAGGGGAAAAGTCAGGCAAAATTAGTTAGTGCCTTGAGACTATCTCAATGTATTATACAGAATAACACCAGAAATGAAATTAATATCTCGGGTATGGATAAATCACTTTACTCAGCCTGGCATCACATAGACATTCATACATCCATTTAATGAAATCAAATGTTTCTTCTTATATTCTTTACAAAATTTTCTACTGCCAATTGAAGAAATTCAGGACATGCCACCTCAAACTCTGATGCTTTGATATATTAATTATTTTGATCTGAAGGCACTTGAAAAACAACAAATGCAAGGAGAATCTTTCTTTAAGCTCCCTTTATCTCTTAAAGAAGGAGGGGCACCTGGGTGGCTCAGTGGTTTAAGCCTCTGCCTTCGGCTCAGGTCATGATCTCAGGGTCCTGGGATCGAGCCCCGTATCGGGCTCTCTGCTCAGTGGGGAGCCTGTTTCTCCCTCTCTCTGCCTGCCTCTCTGCCTACTTGTGATCTCTCTCTCTGTCAAATAAAATAAATAAAATATTTTAAAAAAATAAATAAATAAATAAAGAAGGATCCTCCAAATGGAAATCAATTGTCATAAACCCCCTCCCAAAGTGTCTCATCAACCAGGAAGTTTGAGAGGAGACAAAGAAGTCAACACCATACCCACACAAATTGTCACGAATTATCTACTCTCCATCTATTCTTCTAAGGGCTCATTCATCATTCCTAAAAATAATTTACACTCCCCTGTTACCTCATCCTCTATTAAGGCAATATATAAGCTCTTAAATCTCACAGTTTTTTTTTTGTGATTTTTGCTATTTTTCCCCTGTGATGCCCCATGCATGTAATATTTTTTAAAAAAGTAAATTTATAGACTTTCTCTCTTATTAATATTAATGCCTGGTGTCAGTTTATTTCATAGACTCAGCTATAGAACCTAGGGTAGAAGGAAAGTCTTGCCCTCCTTTGCACAATTAATAATGGCATCCCTATTTTTACTTTTACACACAGAAGTGTTCAAATCTTCTCTATAATGATGAGCTAAAGCTTTCCAGTCCTTCCTTAAACTAGCTTTGATCCAATTTTCTGCCACTCTGATCCTTGTTCCCAGAAAAGAAATTCTCAGATCCAATTTGATTTGATACTCCCTGTCACTTAAAAGCACCACAGGATTTTTTGTATCATATTTTCTCATCACTTTCTCCCATTAATGATGGCTTTCTCCAATTTCTTACACATTAAACTTCCTATTTTAGAAAAAAATTAAAGTAGACATTTGAGTTTTTGTAATTCAAGTATCATTTCCCTTTCACCTTGTGGATGAACATATATTTTCCTCAGGGAATTATATATTCCCAACTCTCCCTTCACCTTGATTTAAATGTTACACACACCCCTCCTCCCCCCATCTTAACTGAGAAAGGCAGTGGACTCCACCCGTTGCAGACCATATGTTCCACTCTTCTGACTACAGGTCAGTGATGGTCACATGACTCAAGTCAGTCTAATCAGACATATCCATAGGATTGTAGCTGGGTAATCTGGAGGAAAGGATTTCTTTTTCTACTGTGCTTGAGAGTTCTGTGAATTTATGCCTGAAGTTGTAACGGATAAAATGTGGGAAAAGCTTGGTTAATTCTGTTGGATGGCAAACATTTTTCTCTATCCACCAAGGTTCTTCTGAGTGGTCTAAGACCCACACCGACACGAGACAGATCAACAGAAGAAAATCAAACAAAACTTTAATACATGTATATCTCCCGCATACATGGGAGAGACCCAGGAAAACTGAATAACTCCTGAAGATGGCTGAAGCCATCACTGTCTTCAGATAAAGACAGAAGAAGATATTGGGGAAAAGGAGAGGAAGAGTAGGGAGCAAGGAGTCAGTTATGGCAGGTTACCAGGAAAAGCATAGGAAATAAGAGTAAGGTTTTTATGTAGATGTAAGTCTACGTCTTTTCCATTGATAAGTTTTTAGAAATTTAAAGTCCTTCCCACCCCTGCCCCCTATACATCTCTGAGGAGACACCCTTCCAAATGGAGGTCCCCCTTACACATGTATGTATCTTTTACAGAAGGTAACTCCGACTTGATTTTCAGAGCTGTCTTGTGTCTGTACTTTCTTAAATATAATCAGCATAAAATTATCAATTTGCCAAAGAAGTATAGCTTCAGGTGGCAAAATATGCACACCTGCACAGTCCAATGACAGCAAAGAGGCAGGCAGAGAAAAGAGAGTGAGAAAAGATGAGGAAAAGAAAACTTGGGTTTTCAAGACATGGTGAGAGCCCTAAAAGCTAGCCTTGCTTGAAGCAATTTCTTTGCTTAAATATTCCCCCTGCATTTTTTCAATCCAGGAAACCATCACATCCCACATCTCTTTGCTCTAAACCAAATGTTTAGAAGGAATAGTTCCTGAATCATGCACAGACTTACACATTTATATTAAATTAAGTATGATATATATTTCATCCTTATAAAATCAGGATTGCAGTTTTAAGATATACTCTCTTTTAGAAATTGCTTTAAAACATAAATGTGTAATAGTCCACTGACATGGTTTATTTGTGAAAGAAGTAGACATTGATAGATTTTATTTTCCTTTTATCTCGTGGCTCAAATTTTTAGTTATAAAGTTACATTCATCTAATACAAAAGGGCATAACATATGCTAACTTTTTACTATTAAAAGTGGTATTTAACTCAAAATTAATTTGGGGATGATTTTATTTTCTTCAAGAAGAATCATTCCTTAGTGTTCTTCATAATTACAATAAATATCACAATTTTAGGTAAAAACTGACACAATATTCTTAAAGGAAGTTATTTTATGTTTTATATTATTGAATAAACACATATATCCTTGACAAAGAAAAAACTGTTTTGTATAAACAGGATAATTAAAAAATAAAAACATATTTTCCTTCAAATCTTCTACTTTTTTCTCAAAATAATTTAGTCATGAAAATTATATAAGAATATAGAAATGTGGGGCACCTGCGTGGCTCAGTGGGTTAAACCTCTGCCTTGGGCTCAGGTCATGATCTCAGGGTCCTGGGATGGAGCCCTGCATCGGAGCTCTCTGCTGAGCAGGGAGCCTGCCTCTCTCTCTCTCTCTCTCTCTTTCTGCTTGCCTCTCTGCCTACTGGTGATCTCTCTGTCAAATAAATAATAAATAAAATCTTTAAAAATATATATAGAATCTGCTACTTTAATAATTCCATTTTCACTGTTTCTTAAGTTAATATGATTTTATATAGAATCTTTGCTATATTTGATTTTCAGTCCTACAGCCTGTTAGATTAACTGTGTATATAACTACTTACCTTAATCTTAGTAGTGACTGTGCCTCAGGTATGATTATTTGACAAATCATCTAATCAAGCATTGTCCTAGGCTCTTTAGGAGAATTGTTAACGCGTTAGGAAAAAGCCCCTCTTTTAATACAATAGAGTAGGGACAAAAAGACAGATTATCCAATTATACTATGATTCATGCAACTTTCATCATTCTAATACATATTAGCATTGAGGTAGGTGTATAGATCCTATTCATGAAAGGAAGTCAAGTAACTTTTAGGTGCCACTGTAAATATTTCATATTCTACCAATACTACTTTTCCTTATGTACATTAATTTCTTTTTCTGTACCTGAAGCAAAATTTTCATTGTTTCCTAAATGAAAGATATGAGAAAATACAATATAATGAGCAAAAAGCCTAGACAGGACTAAGCTTGACTAATGAAATATTCTATAAAAGATGTATTTTCTTTAGTGGCCCGATTCTGCATGCTAAAATATTACTTTCATTCTGAGTTAGGGCCCATGAGATTAAACCACCTCTCTATAACAATATCAGTAAGGAAAATTTTCTAGGACATGTAGAGACAGTTAAAACACTAATATATGATGGTTAAACCTACATTAAACATAAAAATGAATACAGTTCACTACACAATTAAAGCATAAACATATATAAACATGAAAAAACATATATAAACAGGTAGGTTTACCTTTAAATCTCATTATGCAAGTGTATTTTTATCACAGTAGTTTTAGAATACAGTAGGTTCTTTCTTGATATGTTAAGATATAAGAAAAGTAACAAAGTAAATATATCTTTCTTGAATGTCAATTGAGGAACATTATTCTGTTCAATTAGGGACCATATTTCTGGAACATAAACTTTTGCAGAAAAATCTTCAAAACTAAAATCAGGAACTGCTTTAAATTAATATTAATTTCACATGAGGTTTTCAACTTTTATTTTTTAAGTACATAATGCATTTATCTTTTAAAAAGATTTTATTTATTTATTTGAGAGACAGAGAGTGAGAGAGCATGAGAAGGGGAGGGTCAAAGGGAGAAGCAGCAGACTCCCTGCTGAGCAGAGAACCCAATGTGGGACTCGATCCCAGGACTCCAGGATCATGACCTGAGCTGAAGGCAGTCGCTTAACCAATTGAGCCTCCCAGGTACCCCATAATATATTGATATAATACAAATTTCAAGAGATTTTTTTAAAAAAATTTAGGTCCTACCTCTATCCTTTGTCCCAGACTATATTTTCAAATGATGTTTCCATAGAGAACACTCTTAGAAGTTAGAGATAGTGTCTCCTTGTAGAGCAGAGAAGGGTCATGTTTATGCCATCATAAAAGATTTGGGTTTCCGAATCCCAGGGCTCCTGAAGTTTAATAGTGCCAACCTATAACACAAACCACTGCATTACAAGTATCTAGCTGAGCCATTTGCATCACCTTCAAAGAACTTGGAGGCAAGAGAAAATGATAGAAATGTGACGATGCACATGTTGCTTGCCTGACTTGAGATATAAAGTCCTTTATCCCTGACCTAAGATTTTGTCTTCCATCAGTGCTGATGAGATTGGAACAGGCTAACTTATTAGCTTGTTAGTAGGTTAAAATCTCAGAGCTTTCATATTTCTTCACAATTTTGCAGTAAGGACAAAATGCTAGCAGACATGGCTTACTGGATAAGGAAATATAAAGGCCCCAATGGCAGCTGCAGGTATACAAGAAGACTCTCTATGATCTGGCTATGAATGCTCTGGTCTAAGTTGAGGGTAAGGAGGTTGAGGTGTATGTCTCTCATTGTCCTAATCCTCCAGTGAAAGTTCAGAAACTGAGTTATGAGAAGTAGGCTTGCCAGGATGTCTTGGGAGACACCTGGGTGGCTCAGTTGGTTAAACATCTGCCTTTAGCTCAGGTCATGATCCCAGGGTCCTGGGATTGAGTCCTACATCAAGCCTGCATTGGGCTCCTTGCTCAGCCACAAAAACAAAATGCTCCTTGTTCAACCACCAAAACAAAATGAATTCAGAGGCTTGCTTATGAGGGCAGAGCTGCTCTCTCCCCAAATATCTTCTGATTCCTCCCTGTCGCTCTGCTTTGATTTAGCTGCTTTAAAGGGGAAGATAATCACAGTTGAGGTCTGTCTATCCCCAAGGAGGACTATAGGCCATACACAACCATTCATGTATTCTTGGAAACTTTGAGAAGAGGAGGAATTCAAACTTTAATGGCTCTGCTGGAAACCATATCTAACCCTTCTTATCCCATAGCCGAATAAAAGGTGCTAATTTAGGTAGGGAAAGAGAAGATAATCTGACCTTGTGTGTAGAACCATTTTGATCAATTTAGTTTACTTTGGTTGCTACACTAAAAACTCCAACAATTAAAAATGATATTAATTTTAGTTATTATAAACACTGAATGTATTATGTAAAAATCTTTGCTATATTAATGACCTCAATTCAATTTACTCATTCAGTGATGACTTCTGAGTTTCTATAATAACACATTGCTGGAGCTATAAGGATACGGTATCTTAATACCTCGTATACAGGAGGCACTTAAGTGATCTCTTGAACTGATCTGAAGTGAGATGGATCAATTTCATTAAAATCTTCTTATTAATGTATTGGGTAGTAGGGAACTGATAGAAATTAAACATTACAATGAATATATATTGAAGTTCTCTGTCAGAGGAACTAAAAAATCAGTTAGTTGCAAAAGCAAATAATTATCAAGGAGATGACAGAGGCTTGGTTCTAGGGGAGCATTTGTTAGAGCAAGTGAAATTTGAGAGAGAAAATAAATTTGAATGATACCACCTCAATCCCCAACCATCTAATATTCAATTTTCTACCTATAGTCACCAGCCTGAAATGCATCTTATGACCTGAAAACCACTTGATTTGGGCAATGTAATAGTATATACAGCTATACCTCATTTTATTGTGTTTCACTTTATTACACTTCATAGATATTGCATTTGTTTTTATAAATTGAAGGTCTGTGACAACCTTGTGTTGAGCAAGTAGAGTCTATTCGTGCCATTTTTCCAACCGAATTTGCTTGTTTCATGTCTGTGTCACATTCTGGTAATTCTCACAATATTTCAAACTTTTTCATGATGTTTATTATACTGATCTGTGATCAGTGATGATGACTCACCAAAAGCTCAGACGATGATTTGCATGTTTTTAAAAAGTAATTTTAAATTAAGGAATGCACATTTTCTTTTTAGACATAATGCCAGTACACACAGAAGAAACTGCATTATAATGTAAACATACTTTTTATTGGCACTGGAAAACCAAGGAATTCATTTGACTTGCTTTATTGTGATTTTACTTTATTATGATAATTGCTTTACTGCAATGGTCTGGAACCAAACCCACAATATCTCTGAGGTATGCCTGTACTGTAAGGATACCAGAGTTTAGGGTAAATTATCTCACAGATTTTTCACAGTACTCACAAGCAGTTTTCATGAAATAGCCTGGAGAAAGTGAGCTCTGTAGGAAGCAACATAAATGGTAATCTACTTTTCCCTGTAATATTAAATTCATAAGAACTAGAATTTTCAGAAAACTCATATATAAAGTGGGTGGAAAAATTAAAGTAATTAATGGGATACAAGGCATAATTTTTAAAATGCAAATCAAATGTCTACTAGATGATTCATAAATCAGGATATTTTGTCCCCTCACATACACTGAGCTGCTGAAGTCACAGATATTTTGAATTAGTCAAAATAACAGAGGCCAAAACTTGCTCTACATGTTGAGTAATTAAACTACAGAAAATAAATTTTTCCTAAATTCTCTAAATATTTAGGGCAAAAACAAAACAACAACAACAAAAAACCTGAAGTATTTGTTTTATTTGCCTACTGAGGTATCACATATAATTATTAATACAGTTCCAATAAAAGTTAAATTTCTCCTAGGATTATTCACAAAGAATTTCACGGAGTTGTGTTTTTTTTTTTTCTTCTTCTCTATGAAATACCAACTCTTATGATTCTAAAACTTTTCTAGTCCAGCTAGTTTGTCTCTGGATGTGGAAACACTGGCATTGGCTAGAATAAGGAGCTAATTAGGTCTGCAAAGGTTTAACAGTGAAATTACTCTTTCCCAGTGGTTAGGCCCAACCCTGGGAAAGGGTGTAGGTCAGTTCTTAATTTAAGCAGAGTGGGTAGCTCTTCCCTAATGTGTTACAACATTAGTATGCTCCTACAGTTAAATGTTGGGTTTATTAATTGGGAAGAGCTTTAAGAGGCAATGCTGTGGAGGGCAAGGTGAGCTTTCCAGGTTTCTGCTCACCTGAAAGTCCACTGGGACATTTTTAGAATACAAGTGAGTTCTACAGTTATGCTATACTGACCAAACACTATAAAAACTGAAGATTAACTTAAGTCAACTGTAGCACGAGAAACTTTACATTAAGTTAATATGCAATAAAAATATGTTTAACTCTAATGTTTTCTATTTGGGGCAAAAATTCTCGGGACTTTTTCTTAAATATTAAAAATTAGCAGACTTATGGAATGCAAGTTAATTTTTCATTATAATATCTAACATATGATTGAAAGATGTAACTCCATTTTGAGGATTTAGGTGAAAATTTTTATTATCTTCTCAAAATACTCAAATATAAACACTTGAGACCCAATTTTTATTTCTCAATGTCACATTTAATAGATGGCACCTTGGCCTCCATTATAAATTAGATTGTGTAATATAAATAATTAATGCTTAGAAACCACTAAGCAAATTCTGACACACAGGTAAACATTTTACATAAGCAATAAGTTCTCATCATCATAATCATAACTCCAACCTTCCCACTCATTCACTCAGACCATACCAATCCACCTTTGAAATAGCAGTACGATTACATTAAGAATATGCTGAATTATCTATCTTTCACAATAGAGTTCAAGCTCCTTGAGGAGAGGGATCATATATTCAACTTGTACAATGTTGGGTCTCCAGTACATACTGCAGCCTCTGGAACCAAATGGGCATTTAATAACTCTTTGATTAATTAAGTTAAACAGAGAAATGGAAGCAGCCCAACCAGAGGATTAAGAGAAAATGTACTTTCTAGTGCAGTCCACTTCTAAGCTAAGACCATTTGTGCTGATTAACTCCTGCTTCTAAGCTTTGGACTATTGTGTCCTTTGGTATTAAGTCAGAGCTAAACATTTCCTTAAGCCACAACTGGGAGAATCCCTTTCTTGAATGTTATCAATTTGAATTTTGTCTGGTTAATATTTAGACATTGTTTTGTATGTTAGTCTGTCACCTACTAATATTACCCACATTTTTGTGGTATAGAAAAAATAAATCTGACTTGAACTTTCTCTGAAGTATAAACATAGTATTGATTGATTGATTGATAGAGATCATAATATTTCTAAACAATTCTGCTCCTAAGGACATTATTAAAAAATTGTTAATCATACTCTCAAACACTAATTGGAATAGGAGAAGTGGTAACTCACTTATTTTATCATTTTATAAATCTCACCTTCATTATTTGCAATTCAATTAAACTTCCATTTCACTTCATTGTTGTATGTATGTATTAGATTTTGACAATTAATATCTGCAAAATGCCATTTATAGATACATTTGGCTTCCTCCACTATTCCTTTCATTATACATATGGTTACTATTACTATTATAATTCTCAACTGACATTTAAGTATAAGGGATCAAACAACTTATTAAAACTTCTTCCAATAAAATCTTTGTGTGTGTGTGTGTGTGTGTGTGTGTGTGTGTGTGGTGTATGAAATATACCAGTCTAGGACTTCATTTCTGGCAGGTCCTGTCTTATTCTGGTCAATTTTATTCTCCTCACTTTCTAATTATCAACTTATCTTTTTTAAGAAGTTTGTTTTTTCAAGAATGTTTCCGTGGTGTGATAAAATAATTGTTCTCTGATATAATGTGGTAGAGGTGCTAATTATCACCACAATGGCAACCATCTTACAATACATAAATGTTTAAATTAATACGTTGTGCACCTTAAATTTAGGCAGTATTATATGTCAAATATATTTCCCAAAAAAGTGGAAAATTATTGTAATCTGATATAATTGAACAAAATTCCTGCTGACTTTTTTGTAGTCTATATTTTGCCCTTTTACTCTCATGAATCTGTCATAATTGGTAAAATAATGCATACCATCTTCTTCTGGAAGCACTCATTTTATCAAACCGAATTAGTGCATTCTCTCTGGTACTTGAGATAGGAGGAGAGCTCAAATGAGTAAGTACCTCCATTGTTCATTCTTATCCATGTCAGAGAGTGCTCCTTAGCTGTCTCCTGGTATTTCTGAAGTTTGTGTCTCTAGGTAATCCCAAAACAAATGAGGAGAAAATAAGAGAAAGAAGGCAGTCATTCAATTAATCAAATAGTTCCTGAACTCCTACTCTGTGGCTGGTAATATTCTAGACTAGAGGGATACCTCAGTGAACAAAACAGACAAAACTTAGCCCTCATGAAGCTTTCTCTATATGCTATGTGGGCCACTAGAACTTTCTATGATAATGAAAATGCTTTCTGTCTGTACTTTCAATACGGGAGCTAGCCACTAGCCACATATGGTTATTGAGCACGTAAAATGTGGCTAGTCTGACTAAATCTTAAATTTCTACTTCTATTTAATTTTAAGAAATTTAAACTTCCACCTGTGTCTAGTAGCTTCTGTACTGCACAGCGTGATCCCACAGTGTTTGTATGGGTCTTCGTCGGTGGGGGGTTTGAATCAAGGCAGGTTGGGTGGACATGGCATAAGAAAATGAAAATGAATGAGACTCCTTCTTTCAGACTTCTTAGTCCTTTTCAAGACTGAAAGTCTGGTTAAAGTTATTCTGAAAGCCACAAGATATATGAGTCCCTGAAATACATAATTAAGCTGCAAAATGGTCTTTTTACTCATAGGCAATCATGTTGATGTCACAATTAACGCCTGAACACCAGTTAATGTCCACATAGGGAAGAATAATTACAAAAAGTCATTAATTAGGGTCTATTTACAATTCCATTGTCAAAACTAATTGCCTGGAGTAAGATGTTCTCCCTTGATTAATGGCTTTATAAGTGCAAGGCCAAACCTATGAAGGCGACTGTTTCCCAGGAAAAGTGCTTACGGTTCTGGTGGCAGCTAATACCGGGTAACAACCATCACTTGTGCTTCGGCAGTCCAGCCCAGACTTCACTGTTAATTTCAAGACAGTTGATTGAGTTTGGGGCATTCAGTAGGTGACCCACATTCCACTTTTTCTATAAAGATGCAACCCTTTGCAAAAATAGAACCTTCTGTTCTTGAATTGTATTGCTTTTATTTTGGAAACTTCAGCCAATATGTGATACGGAGTTATGGTGAAAAACTTAAGTTCCTCTTTGGTACAGACTGCTGTGTGCATTCTCTATCCTATTCAGTGATCTGTCTACCTTAATTCAACCTTAGATTTTTGGTGCGTTTATATTTTTAGTTGTTTTTTTTTTTTTTTTAGATTTTATTTATTTATTTGACAGGCAGAGATCACAGGTCGGCAGAGAGGCAGGCAGAGAGAGGGGGGAGAAGCAGTCTCCCTGCTGAGCAGAGAGCCCGATGTGGGGCTTGATTCCAGGAATCCGAGATCAGGACCTGAGCCAAAGGCAAAGGCTTAACCCACTGAGCCACCCAGGTGCCCCTATATTTTTGGTTTTGTTTTGTTTTGGGTTTTAATGTTTGGTTTTTTGTTTTTTTTTTTTCCAAATTCACGCTTTTAATAAAAGGTACCAATTCTCAAATGATCGAATAAATACATATATAACAAAAGTGAAAAAGGTAAAAGTAACTATAGTGAGATAAGGTTCTTCCAAAAAACACCACCATTTTGTTCATTCCTCCGCCCACCCACTCACCCTTCCTCTGACCCACCTTTACACCCAGCTAATTTTATTAATCCCTCTAGGGAAGGTTCCATATTAGCCCCAGAGCTCACCAGCTCCTCAGTAAACAGTCATAAATGTGAAAAAGCCAACAGCTGTACAACATGGTCTATGGTGGTGAAGGTGCAGTGCTCTGTCCTTCCTGGGAGAGGATGTGGGTGCTGACCGGCTAAGGAGGGGTGGGCCGGGAGCAGTCACCACTGTGTCTTAGCCCTGCGACCACAGACTGCAAAACCCCAGCAGGTTTGGAATGACACCCAGGAAAACTTAGCAGTGCCTAATAAATGACAGATACAACTTACAGGACCTCACGGAAGTAGACGGTCACTGAAACCAAAGAGCATAGGGTTATTTTCCTGACCCATGGTTTTGGTAGAAAGATAAGAAAAGTAACTTTACACTATCTACTAAAGCTTCTTCCTCTTGACTTTGCCTGCCCTGAGCTTCCTACCTTCCTAGTCCCAGGGTTTCTAAAGGTGAGGTGAGGACAGCCCAGGGCAGGCGCTAGCCACTAGAAACAGCTTCTCTTCACCCTGTTCCACCTGGAGGATGGTTTTAGTATTGAAGTTACTCATTTTTAAACGTTTTCACTTGCACAAACTTAAAGCTGTAGTTGCAGCCCTAAAAAGTGAACATTTACCCAATTCTTCTGTCCTTTTCTCAGAAAAGAGGCAGAACAGCTAAAATTGGGTAGCAGTGCTTCCAGGGGCAAGTTAAAGGAATGCACTGAAATGCCATCCGGGAAGGTATTTAGGGCGTTCAATCGCAGACACACAAAACAGATTGTAGACATTTGCAGGAAATGTCACTCTGATTCAGCCACAGCCAGTGGTGGAGCATTTACCCGATCCTAAAATTAGCAACTGTTACTCATATTAATCTTACTACAATCTGATTGCAGATAACTCTACCTCAGACTAAAATAAAACCACAAGTAGTGCCACATGTAAAAAACCAAAGGGAGAGAAAGTCTAACACAGCCAGGCCATCCAACTTGGCGTCCTACCGCTGGAGGGCTGCTGGGGAGGAAAGTCTGCAGGGAACCATGTAGGAGTGCTTTGAATGTTTCCCCCCATTTGATTTAGTCCCACAGTTCTTTAAGTTATTCTCTTGACTGATAGAATAAAATATATCCAGATTCAGAATTTTTTGATATATTTGATGCCAAGCCATAGATTTCCTCAATAGCTTGGGCATCTTTCTTCTCTACAATGTCATCATCAAACCAAAGCCCAAAGCCATGACTCTTCACAATAGTAATACAATGCCCGCTATTAGGACCACTGCCACAGTGAACCACCTCAACCACCAAGTCATACATGCAGTCCATGTTCACGCATTCCCCAGAAGTGCTGAAGAGGCAGAGTTCCAGGGAGAAGACCACCTGGTGAGACAGCTTGGTGTACCTGTGGGGTTGCTCCATGTTCTTGAACCGCTTTAGGTGCAGGGCCAAAATCATGGCAGCTCTTTCACTCTCTTCCTTTTCTGGGCCTCCTGTTTGCTCTGGCACATTTGACAATAACATGTCTGTTCGCTACACAGTGTTTCTGCGTTGTTGAAGTCTCTCAGACAGTGGGTAATAGATGCATTCTGCTCCATGTCGACAGAAATCTTCTTCTTTACCCTTACCCATATTACAGATGGAGGCAATGTTTCGGAGAGTCGTTAGTCCAAAGGTTGCAGCAATCCCACCCCGCTATCTTTATAAAGTGGAAACAGGACTGTCCATGGCAGAGCACTGGCGGGGAGGTGGCCTGGGATCCCGCTTGCAGTTTGGCCTGAAGGGAAGGTGGGGGGCAGGTTTGTTTTTTTGTGTAATCCAGGATGCACATATTTACTGGGCCCTTGGATATTGAGGTGGTACCCAAAGAGCAAAATAGTCCAGCAGCCAAGCTGGATGCTTTCTCTGGCCTCTCCAGTTGTAATTCCTATACCCTTCCTCTGAGCTTCCAAAACTTCTTCATTCTTCTTCCAAACTTTTTCATTCCATGAAACCACCTGAGGATTGAGACAAGTATTCAATGATGGCAAATCTTTCCCAGTCCAGGAATTCAGTACAAACTCATAGAATTAAATGAGGAAATGAATTGTTTGAGTAAATGAGTAAATGGGTAAATGACTAAAGGAAAGTAAATTCAATTGTTCAATTGAATCCCATGAGGAAATAAAAGCACATTTGAATCTCCCACATTTTGTATTTCGATAACAAAAATTGAAGCTTAATGAATACCTTCATATAATTTTGTTCTCATCAATATATTAGTAAAATAAACAGAGCCCTAGTTCAGCGATTAAAAATGGCATTCCCCTGATGAGAGTAAGTGCTATCGTTCAGTATTGTATTCTGACTATTTACTGTTATTAGTGGTTTGTAATTGTGGAGTGAAAATACACACAGAACCCCTTGGCAAGGAGCAGTCATAATCCCCACATTTCAGAATAACTTATTAAGCCATTATGCATTACTTTAGTGCTGCATGACAATAAAATGGAAAATGTTAAATACAGTAAATACAATAGAATGTTATTGCTTTCCATTCATTTCCATATATTACTGACATATATATGCATATGTGTATATACACGTATGTCTGTGTGTGTACAAGAAAGAGAGAAACCATAATGAGTGCAAAGAGAATTTTCCACATTTCTCACACCACTTTTTTTTTTTTTTTAAATCATTTCAGGACCTCCAAAAGTTGCCAGGACAGAATTAGATATGTAAGAAATCGGCTAGAAGAAACTGGGGAAGAGAGAGTAAGACCTCTGAGGAGAGCTGAGGTGAAATCTGAATGTACAGCAACTAAAGGCTGTCAGCTGACCACAATCTCCACCACAAGGTTTCTGTGTCAAGGAGGTCTGAGCGAATGTCCTATGGTAGCTGCAAAACGACCAACCACCCTAACCAGATGAAGGATAAAACTGTCATCATAAAGTATTCCCCCTTATAATATTTCAGTGACTATCATTATAAAATCTCATGTTAGAACTGTTCTAGATTAAAGGACTAAAGAGATATAATAAAATGTAATGCTGGTCTTAAAACAGTATAAAATTTTAAAAATATAAAATAAACAACAGTATATAAATAAAAAGTTTAAACTAGGGGCACCTGGGTGGCTCAGTCGTTAAGCGTCTGCCTTCAGCTCAGGTCACGATCCCAGGGTCCTGGGATCAAGCCCCACATCTGGCTCCCTGCCCCTTGCAGGAAGCCTGATTCTCCCTCTCCCAGTCCCCTTGCTTGTGTTCCCTCTCTCACTGTGTCTCTCCCTGTCAAATAAATAAAAATCCGAGAAAAGGTTTTTTTAAATAACAAAAAATATAAAATAAAAAAGAGTATAAAATTTAAAAAACAGTATAAAATAAAACAGCTATAAAATATATTTGGGGACAGTTGGTAGCATTTGAATATGGATTGGTAAATGATTTTAGGAAAATATTTTAAACTTTCAGATGAGCTAACAGTATTGTGGTTATATAGGAGATTTTCAAATTTATTATAGATGTATATGTGATATTTAAAGATAAAACACCATGGTATCTTTACTTATAAATACATTCATAACAACAAAAAAGTAGCAAAACTGTCCAAATGTTAATAGGAATTAAATAGGTTTAAGTATGAGGCACCTGGGCAGCTCAGTGGGTTAAAGCCTCTGCCTTCAGCTCGGGTCATTATCCCAGGGTCCTGAGATCGAACCCCACATCAGGCTCTCTGCTCAGCAGGGAGTCTGCTTCCTCCTCTCTCTCTGCCTGCCTCTCTGCCTACTTGTGATCTCTGTCAAATAAATAAATAAAATCTTTTAAATAAATAAATAATAAATAGGTTTAAATATATATCTGTTTATTAAATATTTCTCTAGTGTAATGTGAATTTGGATATTACATAGTTAAGATTTTAAAGAAAAATATGAGCCACTGTCTTTCTTTTCAAACATATTCTAGGGGTACCTGGGTGGCTCAGTTGTTTGAACATCTGACTCTCAGTTTTGGCTCAGGTCATGATCTCTGGGTCCTGAGATGGAGCCCCCAGGTGGGGCTCTGTGCTGAGCAGGGAGCCTGCTTGGGATTCTCTCTCTTCCTCTTACTCTGCCCCACCTCCCCCATATATACCCATGGGCCCTCTGTCTCTAAAACAAAACAAATTCTAAGCAAAAGAAGAGTTTTAATAACTAATGAAACAAAATGTTATTACTCAGGACTCCTGGGTGGCTCAGTTGCTTAAATGGCTGCCTGTGGCTCAGGTCATAATCCCAGGGTCCTGGGATTAAGTTCTGCAGGAAGCCTACTTCTCTCTCTGCCTGCTCTCCCTCTGCTTTTGCCCTCTCCCTCTTTCTCTCTCTCTGCCAAATAAATAAATAAAATCTTTTTTTTAAATCTCATTATTCTACATTCATGGTAAATTATGAATAAAGATATAAATAAATAAATTTTATTTCATCTATAGATGAAAACTGTTTTTTTTTAATTTTCTAACAGAAATTCACTTTATTGTAACTACTTTCAGAATCACACATGGAGCACCAGCGTGGCTCAAGTCCATTAAGCGAATGACTCTTGATTTCAATGATCTCAGGGTTGTGAGATTGAGCCTGCATGGGGCTCTGTGCTGAGCATTGGGCCTGCTTAAGATTCTCTCTCTTCTCCCTCTGCTCCTCTCCACTGCCCACAAGCACACGTGATCAAAAAAAAAGAAAGAGAGAAAGAAAGACAGAAAGAAAACCACACTACAATGAGATGCACTTTTAATGTGCATCACTCAGATGCCAAAGGATCCATTTCTACAATTTTTTATATAAAGGAATATTTGTTGTGAAATTTATTTCAAAATGCTAATTTAGCTTTAGTTAGAAAATCTTTAAGAAACAAATAGTATTACTGTATGTGGGTGGTGAACAGATTGGCAGATCGTAAAACTCCCAACTACATCTCTCATTTTCTGTGGTTACCTCTCTAGTCTCAACATTACCCTACTGAGCATACGAACACAGATGGTGTCTACACCTATCATGGCAAAGCACTGCATAATGTGTAGAATTTCCAAATCACTTTGTTGTATACCTGAAACTAATACAGCATTATATGTCAACTCTACTTCAGTAGTAGTAACTTTAAAAGTAATCAGATCATGAGATTAAGGTAGACTACCTATAAAATTTATAATATGTTGAACAGTGAGAGAATTACTCTAGTCTAGATACTTAAAAAAAAAAAAAAGGGCACTAACTGAGAAGGGTGCCATTTTTGCCAAAAGCTAATACTGTGGTTACAAAGAATGACTTTACATAAAGAGATTTAAGGGGCACCTGGGTGGATCAGTGGCTTAAGCCTCTGCCTTCCACTCAGGTCATGATCTCAGGGTCCTGGGATCAAGCCCCGCATTGGGCTTTCTGCTCAGCAGGAAGCTTGCTTTCCCCCCTCTCTCTTCCTACTTGTGATCTCTCTCTCTCTCTCTCTCTGTCAAATAAATAAATAAAATCTTAAAAACAAAACAAAACAAAAAACAAAGATTTAAGTGTGTGCCATATTTATCATCACTTTAGTCCTCCAAATTAACACTTTCAGTAAGGTCTGACTTCATACACATGATAGAGATCACTAAAAAATGATAATCTAGTTTAAATAGGATAAAATTCTCTGAGATTCTACAGCAACATAAATGCAGCCAATAATTAAAAACACATTTATTCTTCATGTGCTTTTAGCATTAGCAGCTTATACATATGAAAGAGAAAGGAATCTTATTCATGCACATTACACAGTATGATGAAGCTAAATTATCAACCCAGCATCTTATACATTTGAATTTTCCTTTCTAGATAACACGATGGATTTTTAATAGTGCCTTAGTAGCTATGTTTCAAGCTCTGCAGAAGTCCTAAATACCATTTCAATCGATGAAGAAGTATCAGTGTCTTGGTAATACAAAACATCTATTCTTATATCATCTTAGTGATTACTGTATGCTATGTTAAATTCTGCTTTTCTGAGTGGGCTCCATATCCCATCTGCAGTGCAATCTAGCAATCAAATACTTCAAAACTTCAATCAAGTGCTTCAATTCTTAGCAAACATTAATATTTTCCCTCTGCTGGCAGAAACAATTACCAACACAATGTATTTATTCAATTATTATTTTTCACTCAGTCATACATACATTCACTCAACCTTTCAATATTACACAAGATTCTAAGGATATAAAAGTAAATAGTCAAGGCACTCTCCCTAAAGGAATTATGTAAAGGGAGACGAAACTATTAATTTTAATGCAAAATGTAAGCCCTATCATAGAAGTAAGCTGAATCTCTCCCCTATTGCATTTCCCCAGGTATAGGACCATCTCTACATGTAGAAAAATTCAGTTCTTCTAGATTCAAATTTGTTAGAGTCGATGGCACTTGTTATTGTTGTTTCCAAGTCATTGCATCAAAACTGTGTTTAAGGATGAGTGGCCCCTATTACAAAAACAACAGCCAAAACACACATCTCCATCCCTACTCCCTCTAATTATGATTCCACTGATTTTATGCAGGTTCCCAGTTCATGTTCTGTCTCTTCTTGTGGGCACAGCAATAGTGGTAATTTTCCACACACCTTAATTTGTTATATAATACTTTTGGTGTGGAGGGTATGTTCGCACCCATCCTCTCACTGTCACAGTCCTCCTCCTGCCCCACATTCTCTTCTAACCAAGGCTATCTTCTCTTTTCTGATAATGTTTGCATTATGTGTGTCCATATTCAAGGCAGCTAAAAATTTATACAATACAGTAATGTCTACTATAAACAGACAAAGAAGTTAGGCAAGGACAAGGCAAGGACATCAAAGTTCTTTTATAATGTAAGGGTAGGGTGACATATGATTGGGTCACCAACCATTTGCCAACATGCACATAGAGTTATGATAGCAGAAAAGCACAGACAACTAATATTTTCTATGAAATTCAAAAAATTTGTCCTATGAGCTAAGGATGAGTATACCAGATTGTACAGCAAAGAAAAGACACTTCCAGAAGATAATATGACTCTTTTTTTTGTAAAGTAAGACAGAATGTGTTGTGTATTGGGAATGGCACATAATTTATTATTGTTGGATTACAAGGTTTGTTGAAGAGAGTTTCAGAAATTAACCCAGACAGGTAGCAAGTACCCGCTAATAGAGGACTTTATACTATACAAAGTCTGGATTTTAAGTTATATGTGAAAATACACAATAAATAACTTTAAGCAGAAAACTTACATGATTTAAATTTGAATTTAGAAAGATCATTCTTTCTCAACTGTAAGGATGAATAGTCTAGAGTAGTTCAGAATCTATGAAGATAGAATTACCTAGCATTGAGATTAACAAAACCTAGAAGAATATGATTTATTTCCTTTGTCTTTTTATGGTGTACCTGTTAGATAGAAATAAGTGGATATATGATTATATGTGTTTCAATAGGAAATATTATCCATAGCAAAAACAATTTTTTTCATTTGTTTGTTTGGTAGTAATTTCCCAGTAAATATAACACCCTGACCTTAATCCTTATCTATAGTACACCATCCCGCAAGTCCCTGCATTCTTTACCTGACAGACATCTAACCAGCACCAATGTGCAGCAAAGACCAGGCTAATGATTGGTGAAATGTCCCCTCATTATTCTAAAAGCTTTCAACTCTTAATACGTCCTTGAAGTTTCGTGTAATGAGTGTAAGAGATAAAGTATAACATAGGTAAAAATACTTTCTAAGCCACAGTTGTTGTTTATTTATTTAGCTTATTTATTTAGTTGTTTATTTACTTAGCTTCTCAATGACTACTTCACTTACCTATCTAGCTAGCTTTATACTCCCTAATTTCACAACATATGGAAAACCAACAACAAGAAAAGTATAAAGGCAACTACAAAGCCTAAGTGAAAACTGGTATAGGGAAAGGAAGTGTTATGGGATGAGAGTCACAGTAAAAATATGTGCAAGAACTAAAGGCCAACAAGGTGGCTAGAATTAACCCATATTTGAAGCTTAGCTCCTTGTTGACCAAAGAGAAAGGAAAATACTATGAGTTATAAAAATACTCACTTTTGGGCGCCTGGGTGGCTCAGTGGGTTAAGCCGCTGCCTTCGGCTCAGGTCATGATCCAGGGTCCTGGGATCAAGTCCCGAATCCGGCTCTCTGCTCGGCAGGGAGCCTGCTTCCTCCTCTCTTTCTCTGCCTGCCTCTCTCCCTACTTGTGATCTCTATCTGTCAAATAAATAAAAATCTTTAAAAAAAAAAAATTAGCATCCTTCTGCTAAATCAAAACCATTACCTCTTCTGAGCCAAGCTAAGGCTGCCGTTGGAAGGCAGGTGGGTGCAAGACTGTATGAATGAAGCTTCAAGTTTCTGTTTTGAGTTCTGAAGGAAAGAAATGTTCCTGAATTCCTTTCTGACCAGGAGGAGATGCTGAAGAACATTGTAAATGGATCCCGAGGAGTGGGTAGACCCCCAATTTAAAATGACACCCTAGAGGAAAGTTAACCAAAGCTGGAATGAATGTATCATTTTTGTCTAGTCTCATATTACTGAAGAGACCTTAAAAGTAAAACCACATTATCACTAATGCTAAAAGTAGGAAAGTGGCAGTAGGGAACAAGATAAGGGCTTTCTGCCATCTTTATATGATACTGACAATAGACTTGTTAATATCTGCTAGTCTCAATAGGAAGGAAATTCTACTATTTGTGTCATGATTTAAGTGGCTCAGAGCTGGGTCAGGCCACAGGCCATGAAATTTGCAAGAAATGTAACATGCAAAAGACATTGCTAATAAGTTTTGGAAAAGAAGACCAGAAAAGAAAAGGAAACTTGTACCAATAATTAAATCACTTAAGGGACTAGATAGCATTCAAATTAAACTTTATGGAAATTACCAAAATTAAGAGTTTATTAAATGGAAAAAATCAGTTGACAAATTGGTGGAGATTGAAATACAAATTAAAAGTCTGGAACACTAAGTTTAAGAAATATATTAAAGCAATACTTCAGACAAACTCATCAAAAAGAAAGAGAGAGAGAGAGGATCCAAATAAATTCAGAAACGAAAGAAAAGAAATAACAGTGTAACACCACACACACAAAAAGGGAATCCTGCCATTTGTAATCACGCATGGATCGATCTAGACCCTAAATGAAATAAGAGTCAGAGAAAGATAAAAATCATATTATTTCACTCATATGTAGGACTTAAGAAACAAAACAAATGAACAAGGAAAAAATAGACAATAAAACAAACTTTTATATATAGAGAACAAACTGATGGTTACCAGAGAGGAGGTGGATGGGGGAATGGGTGATACAGGTGATGGTGATTAAAGAGTACACTTATTATGATGAGCACTGAGTAATGTACAGAGTTGTTAAATCACCATACTGTATGCTTGTATACTGTATAATTAACTGTATGTTAATTATATAGGAATAAAAATAAATAAATTTTTTAAAAAGGAAATGTATATGTAATTTTGTTAGGGACTGCTGAATTGCTCACTGTAATGGGTTTTATCATCTGCATTTCCACCAGTAATTAAGGAAGATGCCACTCAGTCTTGCCAGTAGAATGTGTTGCCAAACTTTTAAATTGTTTGCCAACCCAAGAAAAGAGAAAAAGTAACTCACTGTAGTTTTATTTATTTTCCTCTTATTTTGAGTAAAATTCAATTTCATATAAGAGAAATATATTAATAGAACCAAAAAGACAGAAAGTCTATGAAAATGGAGTCAAAGTTTAGAATAAGACTCACTGTCTACAAATTATTCCTCAATATGATAACAAAATAGTATCCAAGTCCAGATTAAACCCAATTTCAGTAGACCCCATGTTATGATTCTCCTATTACACTGGAGTTTGATTATATTTAATACTGCTTAAAAAGATGTAGCATTTAAAATTCAAAAAAGGAAGAAAAACAAAATAACCAAATAGAAATCATAAATTGTAACTCAGAGGATAGCTTGAGGAGAAAAAGCATAGGTAAATAAGAGGTTCTAAAGAATACAAAGAAAAATATGGAGGGAAGAGATATAGAGACCTGGTCCTATAGATTGCAAAAACTCAGAGTTCTAGTTGTGACTGACTTAAAGGAAAAAAAAAAAAAAAAAAAAAAGATAAACCTTGATAAAATTCCAGAGCTGTAAGCTAACCAAGAATGCATTACAAATAAAAAGAATCTGCTATGGACAAAGAAAAAAATTTCCACCCACACACTCTATATGAGAAAACAATAAACAAATGACCCTGATAAAATAGCAAAATGAATAAGCACAGAAATCTTAAGAGACAAAGATAAAGAAGAAATAAAAGAATGGGAAAAAACGTACTCCTCTTTAAAACTTAGAGTTAATTTTAAATGGATAAAATCAGATCTCTGTATATTTAACAGAAGTACTGAAAGACCTTTTCAATGGATGAGACATGTGACAATAAAAATGCTTCTGCTAATTTAGAAAAAAAAGGTACTAAATCTAGGACAGCAAAACTTAGGGAAAAGAAAAAGAAATTAATCCAGCATTCTTAACTGGTGGAGAAGAGATAAAACAGAAAAATAATATATGCAAATATTGTGAAGGTCTTATAAGGTGAGAGGAAGGAAAGTAGATGGGAAGAGTTGAGAAAGAAAGTATACTGCTGGAATCAATGGTTGGAACTTCATTTTCATATAAGAGTAAGGAATACTAGGTTTCCTTGTGAACATTGGAAAATAGCTACTAACAATGGGAAAAAATAGAGGAAAATTCCCAAATTAACACGGGCGGCATAAAAGGAAGAGTTACAACATTATTAGACCTTACAAAATAAGGAGAAGGGGCGCCTGGGTGGCTCAGTGGGTTAAAGCCTCTGCCTTCAGCTCGGGTCATGATCCCAGGGTCCTGGTATCGAGCCCCACATTGGGCTCTCTGCTCCAAAGTCAAATGAAACATAAATATAAATTTAAATTGGAAGAAATACCAAGTATGTAAGTTATTAGGCTAATTCTCCAATAAAAGTTGAAAAAAATCAGATTTTTTTAAAGTCTGAAAATGAATAGATTAAACAAAGGGATATTAAGTAAACATAATACAAAGCAAGTATTAAAATACTGATACCAGATGGGGTAACTGGGAGATGGACATTAAGGAGGCCATGTGATGACAGGAGCACTAGGTATTATATAAGACTGATGAATCACAGACCTATATACCTCTGAAACCAATAATATATTCTATGTTAATTAACTGAGTTGAAATAAATAATAAATAATAGTGATACCAGGCAATACAGAATTTAACATCAATTGACAAAAATATGCAAATTTGAGGGAATGGACATTCTACTAATTATAAAATAATCAGTATTAAAGAGATGCTTGTATGAAAGTAGTCTCAGTTACCTATACATATATGATATACTTTTTGTGGGTTAAGATAATTTTTTTATTAAATTTTTTAAATTTTTTTATAAACATATAATGTATTTTTATCCCCAGGGGTACAGGTCTGTGAATCGCCAGGTTTACACACTTCACAGCACTCACTATAGCACATACTTTCCCCATTGTCCATAACCCCATCCCCCTCTCCGGGATCCCCTCCCCCTAGCAACCCTCAGTTTGTTTTGTGACATTAAGAGTCACTTATGGTTTATCTCCCTCTTAATCCCATCTTGTTTCATTTATTCTTTTCCTACCCCCAAACCCCCCATGTTGCATCTCCACTTCTTCATATCAGGGAGATCATATGATACTTGTCTTTCTCCAGTTGACTTATTTTGCTAAGCATAATACCCTCTAGTTCCATCCACGTCATCACAAATGGCAAGATTTCACTTCTTTTGATTGCTGCATAGTATTCCATTGTGTATATATACCACCTCTTCTTTATCCATTCATCTGTTGATGGGCATCTAGGTTCTTTCCATAGTCTGGCTATTGTGGACATTGCTGCTATAAACATTCGGGAACACGTGCCCCTTCGGATCACTACGTTTGTATCTTTAGGGTAAATACCCAGTAGTGCAATTGCTGGATCATAGGGTAGCTCTATTTTCAACATTTTGAGGAACCTCCATGCTGTTTTCCAGAGTGGTTGCACCAGCTTGCATTCCCACCAACAGTGTAGGAGGGTTCCCCTTTCTCCGCGTCCTCACCAGCATCTGTCATTTCCTGACTTGTTAATTTTAGCCATTCTGACTGGTGTGAGGTGGTATCTCATTGTGGTTTTGATTTGTATTTCCCTGATGCCCAGTGATGTGGAGCACTTTTTCATGTGTCTGTTGGCCATCTGGATGTCTTCTTTGCAGAAATGTCTGTTCATGTCCTCTGCCCATTTCTTGAATGGATTATTTGTTCTACAGGTGTTGAGTTTGCTAAACTCTTTATAGATTTTGGATACTAGCCCTTTATCTGATATGTCGTTTGCAAATATCTTCTCCCCTTCTGTCAGTTGTCTTTTGGTTTTGTTGACTGTTTCATTTGCTGTGCAAAAGCTTTTGATCTTGATGAAATCCCAATAGTTCATTTTGCCCTTGCTTCCCTTCCCTTTGGTGATGTTCCAAGGAAGAAGTTGCTGCGGGTGAGGTCAAAGAAGTTGCTGCCTGTGTTCTCCTCGAGGATTTTGATGGATTCCTTTCTCACCTTGAGGTCCTTCATCCATTTGGAGTCTATTTTTGTATGTGGTGTAATGAAAGGGTCCAATTTCATTTTTCTGCATGTGGCTGCCCAATTTTCCCAGCACCATTTATTGAAGAGGCTGTCTTTTTTCCATTGGACATTCTTTCCTGCTCTGTTGAAGATTAGTTGACCATAGAGTTGAGGGTCTATTTCTGGGCTCTCTATTCTGTTCCATTGATCTATGTGTCTGTTTTTGTGCCAGTACCATGCTGTCTTGATGATGACAGTTTTGTAGAGCTTGAATAGAGCTTGAAATAGAGCTTGAAGTCCAGAATTGTGATGCCACCAACGCTGGTTTTCTTTTTCAAAATTCCTTTGGCTATTCAAGGTCTTTTCTGGGTCCATATAAATTTTAGGATTATTTGTTCTATTTCTTTGAAAAAAATGGATGGTATTTTGATAGGGATTGTATTAAATGTGTAGATTGCTTTAGGCAGTATAGACATTTTCCAAATATTTGTTCTTCCAATCCATGAGCATGGAACATTTTTCCATTTCCTTGTGTCTTCCTCAACTTCTTTCATGAGTACTTTATAGCTTTCTGAGTATAGATTCATTGCCTCTTTGGTTAGGTTTATTCCTAGGAATCCTATGGTTTTGGGTGCAATTGTAAATGGGATTGACTCCTTAATTGCTCTTTCTTCTGTCTTGTTGTTCGTGTAGAGAAATGCAACTGATTTCTGTGCATTGATTTTATATCCTGACACTTTACTGAATTCCTGTACAAGTTCTAGCAGTTTTGGAGGGGAGTCTTTTGGGTTTTCCACATATAGTATCATATCATCTGCAAAGAGTGATAGTTGACTTCTTCTTTGCCGATTTGGATGCCTTTAATTTCTTTTTGTTGTCTGATTGCTGAAGCTAAGACTTCTAGTACTATGTTGAATAGCAGTGGTGATAATGGACATCCCTGCCGTGTTCCTGACCTTAGCGGAAAAGCTTTCAGTTTTTCTCCATTGAGAATGATATTTGCAGTGGGTTTTTCATAGATGGCTTTGATGATATTGAGGTATGTGCCCTCTATCCCTACACTTTGAAGAGTTTTGATCAGGAAGGGATGCTGTACTTTGTCAAATGCTGTTTCAGCATCTATTGAGAGTATCATATGGTTCTTGTTCTTTCTTTTATTAATGTGTTCTATCACATTGATTGATTTGTGGATGTTGAACCAAACTTGCAGCCCTGGAATAAATCCCACTTCATCGTGGTGAATAATCTTTTTAATGTGCTGTTGGATCCTATTGGCTAGTATTTTGGTGAGAATTTTTGCATCTGTGTTCATCAAGGATATTTGTTTGTAATGCTCTTTTTTGATGGAATCCTTGTCTGGTTTTGGGATCAAAGTGATGCTGGCCTCATAAAATGATTTTGGAAGTTTTCCTTCCATTTCTATTTTTTGGAACAGTTTCAAGAGAATAGGAATTAGTTCTTCTTTAAATGTTTGGTAGAATTCCCCTGGGAAGCCATCTGGCCCTAGGCTTTTGTTTGTTTGGAGATTTTTGATGACTGTTTCAATCTCCTTACTGGTTATTGGTCTGTTCAGGCTTTCTATTTCTTCCTGGTTCAGTTGTGGTAGTTTATATGTCTCTAGGAATGCATCCATTTTTTCCAGATTGTCAAATTTGTTGGTGTAGAGTTGCTCATAGTATGTTCTTATAATTGTCTCTATTTCTTTGGTGTTCATTGTGACCTCTCCTCTTTCATTCATGATTTTATTGATTTGGGTCCTTTCACTTTTCTTTTTGATAAGTCTGGCCAGGGGTTTATCAATTTTATTAATTCTTTCAAAGAACCAGCTCCTTGTTTCATTGATTTGTTCTATTTTTTTTTTTTTTTTTGGTTTCTATTTCACTGATTTCTGCTCTGATCTTTATGATTTCTCATCTCCTGCTGGGTTTAGGATTTCTTTCTTGTTCTTTCTCCAGCTCCTTTAGGTGTGGGGTTAGGTTGTGTATTTGAGATCTTACTTGTTTCTTGAGAAAGGCTTGTACCACTATATATTTTCCTCTCAGAACTGCCTTTGCTGTGTCCCACAGATTTTGAATCATTGTGTTTTCATTATCGTTTGTTTCCATGAATTTTTTCAATTCTTCTTTAATTTCCTGGTTGACCCATTCATTCTTTAGAAGGATGCTGTTTTGTCTCCATATATTTGGGTTCTTTCCAAATTTCCTCTTGTGATTAAGTTCTAGTTCAGAGCATTGTGGTCTGAAAATATGCAGGGAATGATCCCAATCTTTTGATACGGTTGAGACCTGATTTAGGACCCAGGATGTGATCTATTCTGGAGAATGTTCTATGTGCACTAGAGAAGAATGTGTATTCTGTTGCTTTGGGATGAAATGTTCTGAATATATTTGTGATGTCCATCTGGTCCAGTGTGTCATTGAAGGCCTTGATTTCCTTGTTGATCTTTTGCTTGGATGATCTGTCCATTTCAGTGAGGGGAGTGTTAATATAAACATACATATATATGTATGAATATATCTCATTAATAGTCAAGAAGAATGGAAGGAAAAACCACACAAAGCACAGAGAGAAAAATGGAAGAACCTATCAATGTGCATTATTCTTGGGTGATCAGGAATGTACTGATTGGAAAGAACAGAAAGGGCAAGCATATAATGGAAAATAAACTTCTTCAAAACTCCTTGGTCATATGATACAATCCCACTCTTGTAAAATGATGTGCATGTGAATATGCAGAAAGAAAATTGTAAAGTCTATCCTGTTAAATATCAAGACATTCTATCCTCATTGGGAAAGGAGAAGAATATCCATAAGATTTAGAAAAAGGCATTGGAGGTTGGAGAAGACAGGTGAGAACTTTTTGTTACAATGTTTTTATACCATTTAACTCTCTTTCATATGTGTTGCTTTTGCAATTTTAAAATAAAACCCACTTAATGCAAATAAATGAGTATGTATCACAATATATGCAAAAGGGGTGCCTGGGTGGCTCAGTCATTAAGTGTCTACCTTCCACTCAGGTCATGATCCCAGCGTCCTGGGATGGAGCCCCACATGGGGCTCCTCCCTGCTCCGCAGGAAGCCTGCTTCTCCCTCTCCTACTTTCCCTGTTTGTATTCCCTCTCTCACTGTCTCTCTTTGTGTAAAATAAATAAAATGTTTAAAAAAAAAAAGAATATATGCAATAAAAATCTATAGGCTTTGAGATGCTTTGACCCATATATAACCACTTTCAAGATTATCTTGACAGAACTACAAACATTTAAATAGTCAAGAATGGCTCATTTAAATACTGCCTTATACTTTAGGATGTCATCATTTAACCACGAGCTTGTTTTAAAAGTCCCTCACAATAAATAAATGTTTCTAAAAGTCCCCCAGAAATAAAAATAGAAGTCCCCCATAACAAACGAATATATCTAACATTATTGGCAAACAAGCTGTGTATACATCTGGGGCAACATATATAATTTTGTTGATATAAGAAAACAATGCTTACTTTTCTTAACTCCAAATGAGCAGTTTAAAATGCCAGCAAACATCCAAGCTAGTGAATCTGACTCTGATATATTCCTTTTCAGGAAAATATAGACAGTTCAATCTTGTATATGGTTCCTAACAATCAGTATTTCAGAAGAATAAAAGACATTTCTGGAACATCCTGGTAGAATCTTCTTATTGCCCTTGTCCCACTTGTTGAGGGACCTATATGTTCCGGTTTCTTGCAGAAGATTTATGTGCATGCATTTGTTGTACACATATAGATATAGACCACATAGGGAGAGGTGTTTTGAAATTTCCAGAGAAGTTAAATTCTTTCCTGTAAATAAAATTTTTCTTTGTATTTTTGGAGAAGTATCTTATGTGGCAGCTGAAAGTAATTTTTGAACTCCCATAAAAAGCTTCTCACTAGGGATATATCTGATCTGACACCTAAGGGCAGGTGACAAGCTAACCACTCCTCCGCCCAAATCAAAATCCTTGGAGGCACTGGCTCTCATTGGTAATGTATCTCACTACCTGTTAGCATGATATTTATGTTTAGCAGGAAAGAGGCTGCGACTATATTGAGGCAAAATGCTGGTCACCTCAGCTAATGAAAAGTAAAGTACGGAGCAGAAAGAGTAGAGCTCTAGAAACCAAAGACCTGGCAAGACCAGAAAGCCCCTGTGGCTTTGGCACAGTCATTTAGCCTCCTCGAACCTTATTTCCTTTACTGTTAGAACTGTTTTGCAATTTACTCACCGACCTTTGCTTATAAGAAAAGTTGGGTCCCTAAGGATGTTAATGTCAGTACCAAAGCAATCAATTTAAGAAGTGTTGCTGATCCAATGAACGTCATGATACGAAACATTGTGTGAAATCATGCATTAGATAAACCAGTGCAAATGACTTAATTCCTTCCAGATACCCAAAACTGTTTAACTTCGCACAGTTTTGTTTTTATTTGTTTGCTCAGTTTTTGAAACTTCACACAATACAATTTGGGAAATGATGTGCTAAGTGATATTTGATGTCCCTTCTAGGTATAAAAATATATAATTTATTAAATAAATCATTCTAAGTAGAAAAGTTATATCACCTGTGTTTTTGCATCACAAAGTTGGCACAATTTTTTACATTTAGCTGTGTTCTGGCGTAACCTAAACTAAGCAACAAAAACACTTTCTTCCTTGTAGCATAAACAATAACAACAACAACAACAAAAGAACAGTTTTCTCTCTGCAACTTTTTTCTTACTCATCTGCTCACCAATTTTACTTATCATTTACTTTTAGTACAGAAACACATTTCTCAGGATAATACATAGGTATGATTGCCAAAAATACTTATTATATTCCATTAAGTAGTGATTTCATGCACTTTTTCCAAATGTATATAAATTCTGTTTAAATCAAGTGCTGGTTTCCACCCATCCAACTGAAAATTATAATTTTTTTTTTCCTACAAAAGCTTCCAAAATAGTTTTCACAGGTACACTGAATATGTACGAATCCAAAATTAATTGTTTTCCTGCCTTCTTGAAAGATGCCCGAGCCCAGAAGATACTGCCATAAAAGGAACATACTTAATTTACACCAACTTTAAAATAACCTGGCTGTGGCAAAGCATGACCAGACAGCTGCATGTAGCAACAGTCCTGCAGTCACTTTGCATTTACTAACTATTTTGGTTCTATAATGAGGATCACTCAGCTCCCCCAGACCTGTGCTATCTTGAGCAGCTTCTAAGGCTTTGAGAGCTTGAGCAAAGAAATAGTAGGAGGCAAAAAAAGGTAAATGGTTCCTGATCATTGCCACCATTGGCACCAAACAAAAGGGATGGTAGGCATCGCTGAGCTGACTCAACTCTGCAGAACGTATGCTCACCCAGAGTCAGGGGCAACACACAGCACCTCATCATTGTACATGTTTCCCTTCTGTTTTCTGCTCTGTTAGGTTTTTATTTAAATGCAGAGATCTGACTGGAACATCAGAGAATTGCTTTCCATGGACTGGATATCCAATTATTATGACAATAGTCAGCAAAGAAAAATTAATTTCATGTGAAAAGTGACAAAGCTCAAACAAAATGTGACCTTGAATACAGATGTATTCATATTGGGCAAAGAAACTGCTCTTTCTTGTCAGTCATGCAGATATTAGCTTACTTACATAGGGGGATGTGGCTTCTTGCAAATTTATTTTAAATTTTCAGTATTAAAAAAATGTGGGTATATTATTTCTCACATCCAACCTGAAATTTTCCATCAAAATATGCAAACTTTAAAGATAGTATCAGACTCTTAGGCCTTACTATAATATTTCTCACACTATTTGAGAGTCTTCTAAATTAGTGAACAGGAAATATATCATCATAAGATAGATAGGAACCTAGCTTGTTCTAGGAATAGAAAGAAGGAAAGCTGGTGCAAATGTAAAGAGGTGGAGGAGGGGGTAAAATCATATGAATAACAATTAGCAACGTGAATGCCATTAACCCACTGTGGATTTTATAAACAAAATAGCATGATACGATTCATAAGGGGAAGAAGTCACATGGTCTGCCATTAGAAAATGGATGCTAGGGCAGTGTAGGGGGATGATGCCTTGCACTAGTACAGAAATACTAGAAATGAAAGAAGTAATGAAATTCAGAATACATTTTTAGTGGTACTGAAAGATTTTCTGATGGATTAGATATCGCAGAGTGAGGAGTCAGTTCCCTTAATCGAGTATGACACCTTGAACCACTTCCTGTTAGATTCAGGGACAATATGGTGTTGAGGGGAAATCACTGGGCTGAAAAACTAGACACAGTTATAATATTCCAAGTTCTTTCCCTTTGATAAGTTGTGAAGGCTCCCTACGTCTCTTTACTCCTCTGTAAAATGACCTTCACATTGCCTTCCTACTTGAGAATGCTGCAAATGTTACACACAGCAATCTGTGTTACTGCTCATTGTTCTCATGCAACTCCTTTCTCTGTCTTAATTGCATTATGCTACACTTGTTCCTACTGAATGTCAGTTCCATTTGTTTTTCATAACTTCCCCAATTTATCAAAGTCAACAATCCAATCTTATCCTCCCAAGGTGTTGACCTTCCTTTTTTTCCCCTTTTATTCCCATGCATACTCCTAATGAGGTAAATTTTCTACTCTATCATTTGGATTTTGGATTCTTCTTTCATGAATCTACCTCCACTCTTTACTCACTTTTCCCATGGCCGGATGATAGCCAGGCTTTTAAAACCGCTTGCTTCCTATGAGTACCATCTGTAAAATGGTTTTAGCTTTTAACACAAAAGATAAAGTTATCCTTAGTAAAGCTACATTACAATCAAAATTCTCCACAATATACTATATCCAGCATCTTAGATTCAGGATAAGATTAATCAAACTTCCCTGCAGAAACATAAGGCATCGTACTATCAATTCTGCCCATTTGAACACATATTTCACATTGTGATAAATCTGTCAGATATACAAAGTAAAAATATAAGTATGTAACTTCAGGTTCTACAGGTAAACAGCATAGATGGGCTGGCTAAAAAATCACCTATGTAAAATATATACTGAAATAATATAAATAATATTATACAATTAAAACTATATAAATAATATAAATATTACTATGTGTATGTATTTTATGTTTATGTATATATTAATCAATATGTCTTTTACCATACCAGTCTTGATGTTTAATTATTTCCACTCTGCCTGCTTTTATTTAATGCTCTTTTTTTGATAAAAGTAGAAGAGAAAAAACAAGCATTAAAAATCTATTTTTTGGCAGCAGAACTAGTGTATTTATTTTCATTTCTCATCTTTTATATATAACATAAATATATATATATATAAAAGCCTATATTAGGAATATAATCTAATATATAATGCCCTTTGCTTATATTTAATCATGACCTTTAAATAATAAGTATTTTAATCCTGTAAACTCCAATCTGCAGGGAATAAATGTCTAATTACATGGGGAAAATAATTAGAAATATGACTGACCTTTCCCTGTGATTGCATATTGTATGTTTTTAATTAGAAAAAAAATTAATAAAAACCTATGAATACAGATAATTATTTTAAAATATCAGTGTGTGTCCAACTTAATATGGCTTACTTTTCTGGATCAATGACTACTTTCTAGTCATTAATGCTAATATATCAAACTTTGTAAAAATATGACATTTTATAGCAGTGAGCAATTCTTGTATTTGTCATTTTAAAATTAAACATGGAAGAGTTAGTCCTGAATGCTAAAAGAAATCTACTAACCCACCTAAAAATATACTAACAGCATGAGGTAATACAGTACAGAATGTAGTTTTTCTATGTTTCATATATACATATATGAAAGTTTATTTCCAAGCTTTCTCAATATTTCTCAGCTAACCCATATCCTAAACAACACATATATAAAACAGTTCATATAAGAGCACCTGGGTGGCTCAGTGGGTTAAAGCCTCTACCTTCGGCTCAGGTCATGATCCCAGGGTCCTGGGATCAAGCCCCGCATCGGGCTCTCTGCTTGACGGGAGGCCTTCTTCCCCCTCTCTCTCTACTTGCCTCTCTGCTTATTTGTGATCTCTGTCTGTCAAATAAATAAATAAAATCTTAAAAAAAAAAAACAAACAGTTCATATACTTGTGGGTTTGCCCTGAAAGTATACAGCTTGACTGCAGTAATCACTTATATATATATAATGATTTAATATTATAAAATATTATGATTTTATACATAATATATATATTTAAAATCATATTGTACAACTTTTATATGCACACATTTTTATTTAATAATAAATTATTTATTTAAATAATAAAGTAGATAAAGAAAAATTTTACCCTAATATAAAATGTTTATTATTTAAAACAGCAAATATAAACTCTTCCAATGTTAGATTCCATTTTATGTATTTCTTTTATCATAGGATAAATATATATAATGTGACTAAATACAGCAATTCCTTATCTACTAAGTATCTTTACCATGACTAAAACCAGTTATTCTTTATATTTTTCCACCATTGAGACAAGTTTATTCTTTTTCCCTTGTGTTTCCACCCTTCTGAAATAGAAGCCTTAAAATTTACCAGTGGAGCAAAACAGGTAGCAAAAGTGCATTATAACATGACTATAATAAACGACAAGGGAAAAGAAATATATTCTAAAAATTCTAAGAATGAAATTTAAATTCTTTTTATTAGATCTAAGATATGCCATCCATCATTGTTATGGGGAATATGCTCAAAATAACAGCATGTCAGTTGCTCTACCCACAGTTCAGAAGCACTTTGGGACAATTCCTGTGATCGGAATTTCCTTAGATACACAATAATAAATGTTTCAATTTTGTGACAGGTTTTATAAATTATTTTGGCTATATAAAACTGTGTCTGTCACTCTCAAAATACCAACAAATGAAACATGTATTTTAATCAAGTGAAGATTTCGTCATTAAAAGCCTTGAAATAAATACTTGAAAAATGTATTTTTAAAAAGCAGGCATTCAGCAAGAAGTCAATGGGTCCTAGAAAGTGTAATGGATGGCTTTATGAAAAGTCATTTATTTACAAAGAAATGCCATTAAAAGTTGAAAGTAGTCATCATATAAAAGAAACAATTATGGAAGAAAATTATTTTGGGTAACATAATTATATGTCCTTCTATGCTCATCATCATTTGAGTCACGTTGCACGAATATGAAAGAAAAAGGATTAGAAAGTTTTCATGGCTTGTAATTCAAACTCTGATCATTTTTTTAAAACCATCACAGTGACAGTTGTAGATTCCTCAACAATGCTTAATATGTTAATTAGAAAAATATCTGCATAGTTTTAGTAAAATGCTAAGAAAGACAGGAAGATCTGGGTTGATCTTACAGAAAATAAAAATAATTTATTCAAGGGACATCTGGATGGCTCAATTGACTAAGCGTCTTTCTTAGGCTCAGGTCATGATCCCAGGGTCCTGGGATTGAGTTCCACACTGGGCTCTTTGCTCAGCAGAGAGCCTGCTTCTCCCTTTTGCCTGCTGTTCTCCCTGCTTGTGTTCTCTCTCTCTCTGACAAATAAAGACAAAATCTTTGAAAAAATAAAAATAAAAAATAAAGATAATTTATTCAAGTCATCTTGACTTTGGTTAAGACTCTCAGGTAAGTCTGGACTTGCCTCAAGAAGGATGCTTCAATTTGCAAAGAGAATAAATCTAAGGCCTCTTCTGCTGGGAGAAGGATAGTAGAATTAGGATGAAATGTATTTCTAGTTTGTAGAAATGACATAAACTTTTTTCTGAACACTCCCCAAAGCAAGTATTTCCATTCTTTATTCATAAATGGAAATGTTCTCTACTGTGTACCTCATTTCTGAGTAATTCCTCTGAAAAATGAGTATCAAATAAGAGTGACAACATCTGGAAACAAAAGGAAGGCCTAGCTCAATGGAAAGATAATTTTTTTCTATGATTTAGATAGATAAAAAATTTCTATCTGATATCCAAAGTTATTATCTCTTAAGTAAAATAGTTGGTTCCGACCCTGATCAAACTACAAGCTTGGTTCAAATGAGCTAGTAAATTTGCTAGTTGGGGGGCGCCTGGGTGGCTCAGTGGTTTAGGCCGCTGCCTTCGGCTCAGGTCATGATCTCAGGGTCCTGGTATCGAGTCCCGCATCGGGCTCTCTGCTCGGCAGGGAGCCTGCTTCCCTCTCACTCTCTCTGCTTGCCTCTCTGCCTACTTGTATCTCTCTCTGTCAAATAAATAAATAAAATCTTTAAAAAAAAAATTTGCTAGTTGGTTATCAAGATAAGTATCTTCATGATGTTTTTAAAACGTTTTCTCTAAAAATTTTCCCCATTAAGAAAAATTTGGGTGCCTGGGTGGCTCAGTTGGTTGGGCAACTGCCTCCGGCTCAGGTCATGATCCTGAAGTCCTGGAATCAAGTCCCGCATTGGGCTCCCTGCTTGGCAGGGGGTCTGCTTCTCCCTCTGACCCTGCCCCTTCTTGTGCTCTCTCTAACTCTCTCTCACTCTCAAATAAAGAAATAAAATCTTAAAAAAAAAAAAACACAAAATTTTCTTGAAAACTTGTGTCAATATACAAAGAAAGCCAAAAAAGATCAATCAAAGAAAATATTAATTTGAATGAAAAAGCAATGCAGACTTATTTACAAAATAAAATAAATTTTGGTTCACCTTCTCCTTATAAAGGGGTTTTAATAAATATTAATGTAGCAACTTAGCAAGATTACAAGGAAAAAATTGTATTCAAAAAAGAATATGTAATTCCTCTGAAAAACAACCTGAGGGTTTTGAAGGGTCAGGGATGGGAGGTTGGGGCAACCTGAGGGTTTTGAAGGGTCAAGGGTGGGAGGTTGGGGGTACAGGTGGTGGGTAATGGGGAGGGCACGTTTTGCATGGAGCACTGGGTGTTGCGCAAAAAGAATTAATACTGTTACGCTGAAAAAATAAATTAAAAAAAAAAAAAAGAATATGTAATTCCTGTATAGGATGTAAAGATCACAGAAAAAATACTGACAAACTGGAAACCTTTTTGTTTGACTGTTTTCTTCCAAGGAATTGGTTGGCACAAGATTAAACATAAAATTCATGTGCTTGAAAATCTGATGTTGAGAAAGATTTCTAATATGTATTAGGTGATCTTCTTGAGTCTCATGGCAGCAGTGATAAACTGTGAACTCAAGAGTTGGGTAGATTCGGGTTCAAATTAAGACTTCACCCTTTACTCTTTTTGAACTTACATACTATATTTCTATTTCTTACTCAGAAAAAGTCTAAAGTAAATGCTTTTGGTGAGCCAGCAAGGAAGAAATGGGCATGAATTGGTAGAGTACTAACAGAAGAATAAATGTTCTGCCACCTCCAATTTGTAA
The DNA here is from genome assembly GCF_922984935.1 of Meles meles. NCBI lineage: Eukaryota > Metazoa > Chordata > Mammalia > Carnivora > Mustelidae > Meles > Meles meles. The sequence continues at coordinate 130,067,860 of NC_060069.1, read as the reverse complement.
TTTACTTATATTGCCTGGGCACTGCTCACGAGAGAAGAAAAGAGAATGCAGAATCAAGTGGGGATGTTGTGTCAATCACATATCACTTCTGCTCATCGTCCATTGATTAAAATTTTATTAAGTGACCACATCTAACTGTAAGGGAGGCTGAGATGCTATTTGGCTAAATGTCTAGGAAGAAGAGAAAATGAATTTATTGAATACGTAGAAGACTCTACCACAAGGTTACATAATGCTACCTACCACACAGAGCTGTATTGCAGATTAAATGGAATAATGTACAGTTCAGTATTCACCATGTGGGGGCTAACAAAATATTTGCTATTATTATTAATGTCAGTGTTACCATTCTGAACTTCATTTCTCATTATAGAGCTTTAAGGTTGTGAAACAGATTGTAAATTGGTTAAATATTTACTCTTACCCAGACAGCGACTGAAAAATTTCCTTTCTAACACTCTGATACAACTTTCTTATTTCGATATAATGAAAAGAGAATAAACTTTGGAGTTGCACTAACTGGAGACTAAACCTCTACTTTCCCACTTAATATCTGGGCAAGTACAACTTAATAAATGGTTACTAAGTACCTACAAAGAGTTGACCTTGTAGTGTACTCTAAGAACATAAAGAAAATTAGTTTTGTCAGATTAACATTAAACAATATTGAATGAGTCCAATTATGGCAGTAAATTCAGAAGGCAAATGTAGTTATGGTGAAATATATCAGGGGATATCAAGGAGGAATATTATTGTGCTAGTGCAGGTGAGAAATGACAGGGACTGAAACTTGAAGTGTGGCTGAAAAAAAGAAAAAGAAAAAGAAAAATATATAATTGAAGGGCACCTGGGTAGCTCAGCTGGTTAAGCATCCAACTCTTGATCTCAGCTCAGGTCTTGATCTTAGGGTTGTGAATTCAAGCCTCACACTGGGCTCTACACTGAGCAGGGAGCCTACTTAAAAATATATATATTTAAAAAAAAAAAGAACCTGTATTTAAATAACATTTTAGAGGTGAATTAGCAAACAGTACTTAAAGTTGGGGGAAAAAAGAAAACTTTAAAGGTATTTTGGGGATTTTTCACCTATTGGAGGTATACTATTACCCAGACAGAGAACACATGAGGAAAAGTAGGCTTAATAGAGAAGGTAGTAATTTAAGTTTTACATGTGTAAATTTGAATGCCCAATATGAATTACACTGAAAATGTCTTGTTGGTATTTAAAAATTGTGTGGAAAGCAGAAGCAACTCATGATTAAAAATTTCATAATAATGAACATAAATGTGAATTACTGGTGAAAAAGGTGGTCAGAAAAGGCAAAGAAAGGAATGTGAAAAGGCAAAGCCTGGAATGTGATTAAGGGGGCTGGGAACAAGTTGTAATATGCAGAATGAGAGTGAAAAGAAGGTGTGGGGGGGCAGGGACAGTCCACAAAATTCTCAGGGGCTTCTTAAGCATTAATTTTTAGTTTGGTTAGATATTTTAGAAATGTTAGTTTGTTCCATGACCAAATCAACTAGAGGTCTGGAATGCAGTGGGTTAAGAAAGGAGAGTGATGAGAGGAAATGGAAGGCTAGCTGCAGAAAACTCATTCAACAACATTCAAGAAGGACACAAGAAACATAAGGGAACAAGAAAACAGGTCCGAGATTTTAAGTTTGAGGACAGAGAGTACCTCTTTATGTATGAAAATTAAGATCAAGAACATCAGCAGGAAAGAGATTTATATTACTGTGGGGGGGGGGGGAGACAAAATGAAAATCATCCGCTTGAAAAGGAGTTGAAATACTGCTTCCAGTAAGACAAGAGGAAGTCAGAGATGCTCCATGGAGGATGAAAGGGCAGATGAGCAAATTATGACTCTGTTTCTCAGTGAATAATGAACACAGATTTGTGTAGCAAGTGAAGAAAGTGATTTTCAAGGTGCAGATTTTATTTATTCATTTATTCAAAAAAGTACACTGTGAAAACTAAGTTCCAAAACACTAAGATAGGCACTGACAACACAAAACTGAATTCAACATGTTTCCTAACCTCAAAGTGCTTACATTTCAATAGGGAAGACAAATCAGGAAACCACTGATTGGGAAACTGTGTGAGAAGTGCTGTAGTGGAGGTGGGAACAAGATGCTTCTTAGAGAGGGAACAGCTAATAGAATGCATGGGGAGGAGAGAAGGAAGGAAGTCTTCCTGAGGAAAGCTTTCAAGCTGAAGGTGAGTCTTAAGGGTGAGTAGCCTTAAAGTAGGCAATTAAGGAATTGGGAAGTGTGTTCCTGATGGAGAATGCAGCGAGACTGAAGGCAAAGTTAGAAAACAGCATAATAAATTCAAAAAATGGCATCTGTTTATAAGGTTAGAGCTCAGAACTTGAGTGAGGAATTTATAAGTGAGATTAGAGGCACTCAGGAGTCAGACTGCAAAGCACATCTGCAGCTTACGTTGTATTTTCAAATAAGGAATGGGGAACTATTTTAACACTGAAAATGTGAAGGTAGGCTCATTAGACTTGCACTTGAGAAAGAACACTCAGATTCAAGGAAGAAAATGTCCTCCTGGAGGCAGGAAGTAGTTAAGGCATTATTGCCTAAACTGATCTAAGGCAAGAGAGATGGAAAACAGATGAAAAATATGAGTACTTCAGGACTTGGAACCTGAATGATCAGGTTTGGAAAAGAAAAGAAATGTTCCAATATGAAGCATGGGTCTTTGGCTGATGGTACCAATAATGAGATAGGGACTAGAGAAAACTGAACTGGGGAGGATGACAATGTAGCACTGGACTTTTGCTAATACATCTAATTCAGCAAAGATTCATAAGCACATACTCTTTTCCAGGAGCAATGCTAATTGCTGATATATTGAGCTTGACTTATCTATGGAACACTCAAGTGGAGATTTTAGTAAGTGAATCAGTCATAGTTCAACCAGAGAAGCAGAACCAGTAGGAGATATAAATATATCCTACAGGATATCATATATATTTATAGATATATATTTATATAGACAGATATTTGTATCTATCTGTATCTGTGTCTGTTTATAGATATCATGATACATATATGGATAGGGAGAAAGATATATATAAACAGAAAGAGAGAGAGAGAGAGAGAGATTCATTATAAGAAATTGGTTTACATGATTATAAGGACTGGTGTGGCAAAGAACAGCCAAAATCCGTAGAACTCCCTTTATCTCCCTCTCCCTTCTCTCTCCCCCTCTTCAGAAGCCTCAACTCTCCCTCAACCTCCTATGTAGTAATTAAGTTAGGCCCACCCAGATTATCCAGAATATTATCCTTTATTTACAGTCAGCTGATTTGGGACTTTAATTACATCTGCAAAATCCCTTCACAACAACAACTAGATTAATGTTTGATTGAGTACAGAAGCTAGTCAAGTTGCCACATCAAAATAGCCACTAACCATTGGTAAATCAGAAGGGAGGTGTGGGCTAGGGACATATATTTTAGTATTATCAGATTGCAAGTGGTGGTTTAAAGCATAAAGTTACATGAGTTCTGTCAGAATTAAAAATAGAGAGTATAATACTAGCAAAGTGTAGCTGTATAGTCCATTATTAAAAACCCTCTTATTATCCCCTCTTCACTCACACATACACACAAACACACACACCCCCAGAAGAAGGCACAAAATCTTTAAATAAGGGAGTCATTTCTGGAAACATGTGTGGAGTAGACAGGTAGGATTTCTGATGTACCTGTTCTATCTAACTTGGCATTGTCAGCTCCTTGAGAGCCATGGCTGGATTGACCAATACTCTTAGGGCAAAAGTAAATCTCCTGAGGTCAGTAGGGAAAAACATACTCTGGTTTCACCCATTCTCTATCTTCTAGTTGTCTCCAAATTAAGATCCCTTTATGGTCTTTTCTTCTCACAATACCTCATTTTGTTAACTTAATTTCACTGTATGTAAGGACAGATGTTTGATTCAGAGAGAAAGGAATGCAAGGGGGTGGGGGGGGGGAGGAATCCAACCAGGAGAGTAAGAGATGAAGCACAACAGGGAAGTTGGTACTGGTGAGCAGACTTTGTATGAGGTGGGGAAGGGAGGTGAGAACCAAGTGAATCGAGAGGTGAATTAGAGGTAAGGAACTTCATGTGGAAGATTTCTGAAAAGTGACAAGTCTTATAAAAAAAAATGACAATCTGAACAAGGATGATTTCTAAGGTTTAAGTAACTTGAGCTTATTTGTATGCTGAAGGAGAGACTCTTCTGAAAGCCAGAAGGAGTATGAGTACAAGAGAGGAACATGAGGGAGCAAAACAGTGACCTGAGTAAGGCAGTGGAAAAACCAGGATTTGGACAGCTCCAACTAGCCCCTTGATAGGAAGGTTAGAGGGAAATAAAAGCCTTGAATTGAGAGGTGACATGGGTACCAATGCTGCAGGAACAAAACCTTGAGAACGCGGTGGGGACCTGGGGGTGTGGAGAGCCCCCCCCCCCCCACCACCACCACATGCACCTGGAGGAAAACATGGATTAAACCCTTTGTTGTTTCTTTCATAAATTTTTAGAATGTTCATAAAGTCTCTGCTCAGTTATATCCTCCCAGCTAATTTCTCCATTCATGTTTGATCCCCAGCAATTAGCAGTAGTGTTTAGAACATAACACATCCAATTATGTAAAAAAAAAAAAAAAAAAAAAGGAAAAGAAAAGTGGGGGGTGCCTGGGTTTCTCAGTTGATTAAGCCACTGCCTTCAGCTCAGGTCATAATACCAGAGTCCTAGGATCAAGGCCCACATCAGACTCCAAGCTGACCTTCCCTCTCTCTCATTCTCTCTCTCCCCAGTAAGTAAATAAATAAAATCTTTAAAAAAAAACAAAACTGTATATATACAAAGGTCAAAACAAAGTAAAAGAATTTAAGAAATTGTCTTGGCAAGAGGCACAATGATCATAATTTAGTTGTAATGATAACATTATATCACTTAGAGTCAGAAGATAAATAGAAAGGATATAGGGAAAAATTGGACCATACTCTTCTATCTAATATCTGGGTATGGAGTTGTGATGCTTCTACTTCTAGCACCACATTTTTGGCCCATTGTATCAGTTTTGAGTTCCTGTGCTAAAGAAGTGTACTGTATTGCCATTGTCAGAATAGCAGAGCCACAAAGGTAAGTGAAAGTTAAGATTTCCTGAGCTGGGAGCCCTTCCCTTACCAGGTTTTGATTGTCAGCCCAGGGAGATATAACTCAACAATTTATTCTTCTGTACATATGTCCTGAATATTCCCTGGGTATCCTTTGGGTCACTTATCTCAGGGAGGCTCTTGAATGTTACAAAAATAAATCAATAAGTAAATTGCATGTATATTTAGATTTCTAGGGGAAAATTTTCTGATTCTAAAATCAAAAAAGAGATGGGAGTGTGGGGAGAAAAGAAGGAAAACCCAGAGACAGGAAGGATGATAAGGAGAGAGTAAAGGAATGAGTATAAATAAACTAAGCAATTCCTCATCTTGGTAAACAGGTAAAGTAAAAAACACCACTATACAACAATAGCAATAGTGTTTTCATTTCCTAGCGTTGCCGTAAGAAACAAGGTGGAAATTTATTTTCTCGAAGTTTTAGAGGCAAGAAGCTGAAAATCCAGGTGTCAACAGGGCCATGATCTGTCTGAAGGCTCTAAGGAAAGAATCCTTTGTTGCCCCTTTCAGCTTGTGGTTGTCTGCAATCCTTGGTATTCCTTGGTTCATAGTTAAATCACTCCAGTTTCTGCCTCTGCCTTCACAGGGCCATCTTCCCTTTCTGTGTCTGTGTCTATCTCCAAATGTAAAGACACCAGTCATTGGATGTTGGGCCCACCCTCATCCAATATAGCCTCTTAGCTTGATTACATACACAATGGTCCTACTTCCAAATAAGGTTATATTCACAGGTCGGGGTTTAGGATTAAACAGATCTTTTGGGGAAGTAATGAAATCCACTAGAGCAATAATTGTTTATCAAAGAAAGAAACTGCTCTTAAATCTTAAATCAAATTCAGTTTCTAAAATAATTGAACTATCATTTCTTTCTAGTCTGCTCTCAATAACATAGTTCCCTCATCTATAAAATGGGGACAATACTAATTTCTACCCTCTCAGATTGCTGGGAAGACTTCGTTAGAAGATGTCTACTGTTTCGAACAGCTCCTGGCTATCATAAGCATTTTGTAGGTGTAAGATGGGCAGTAAGATGTTAGCCTCTCTTACACAATGATCCTGCCAAGACTTCACCCTGAAGAAATTAAAAGATTAGCTAAATTTTATTGTCCAGACAGTTTAGGAAGGAGCCAGTCTATTAGTGAGACATCACTAATTAAGGTATTTTTATCATGTTTTCCCTATTGTTTCTGCAACTGGCTCTATAATTGGGCAATTTACTCTAATAGACAATGACCTTGGGCATTGTGGTTGGTTTTAGCAGCCCATTCTCAATTTTCTAACAGAAGCAGGTGAACTCTCTTAATTGGTATGCCTAGGGAGAAATATAAACATGTCAAATGAATAACCATCAAGTAATACACTGTGTTAGGTGACATTCACTTTCTCCTCCGCCAGCTGCCTTTAAGGTAAACTTGATAACAAAGCAGGACAATTTTTCCTTGCCTATACAGAGGTAAGATTAGCTCATTTAAGAGGTATAATCAGAGGAAGGCTGCCTAAAGTGAACATTATAAACCAGCAATTCTCACAAAGTAAGCAGAATTAATAGACGAATCTAGGCTGTAGAACAAAATAGATGTGCTACTTGAAGATTATTTCTTTTACCATATGTCAGTCAAAAGTCTCCTTATTCATTTTTAACTATCACAGAAGTAAGTGTAATGAATCCCCAGCCATTAGCACAATTAAGCAGTGATGTTATTTTGAAAATATTTAAGGTGAAAAATCCTACTGGACCATCACCTTAATTTGCATTATGTGGGCTAGATTTTTTTTTTCCTCCTCAAATTATAGATGCATGAAAAAAACAATGATGCCTCCACTAATGTGCAATCCCATTGATCCATCTAACCAAACAATAAATTTCAATATTATGAATAACTCCCTTTCTATAAGAGTTCTGCCATGTATACAGAATTAACAAGGAGCTGTAATAAAAATGGTAAATCCTAGTTCTGTGTAATTTGGGGTTAGCTTGGCATGGTGCCTTTTAATCCATTGACAGCAGCTACATATTTCAAGCCTTCATTTTCATAATGTATCTGGGAGGGAATGAGAAAAAAGGAAGCCATAATTAGCCCCCATATTTAACTAGGACAAGGAAAAACTGATGTTTTGTTTTTTAATCTGGCTTTCTATAATGATACTCATATATTTATGTATATATTTAAAATAAATTAAACTCTCTAGTTTTCTATCTTAGTTATCATAACATTTTCATAAAAGAGACATAAATCAGTGCTTCTCAAACTTGTTGGCTCATTAGCAACACTGGGGTGATTTTAAGGCCTTGGATGCCTAAGCTGGACCTAGACCAATGAAATCATAACTGAGTGGAGTGGGGAATGGGATTTCTGCATAGGTATTTTTCAAAATCTTCCTAAAATATTCCCATCTGTAGGGTTGTGAACCACCGACTTACATGGCTAGAATATGATATTTAGGTGCTCATTTTGTTCATCTTCCCATCTGTTACTTGTCATTTCCCCAATTTGTAGAAATCATTACTCAGTGTTAATGAGGTTCTTTTGTTGAGAAAGCACTTTTGCTTCTTCATTTTCCCTTTCCTTCGGGATTTCCAACATTTGGTTGTGTAGGTATTAACTTCTTGACCTTTCTAAGGTATAACCACATTAGGTTAATTCTATTATGGCATTAATAACAAAAACGTCTATTAAGGATCTTATTTCCATGTAATTGTCTAGGAAACAACACAAATACAGTTAATGTCCTTTAGAATTTTGCACTGGTAATAACTGAAATGCAAACAAAACACATTAGCTTTAAGAAATATTCAAGTATATGTGCTCATCAGCAGCAACCTGGGATATCCAGCCAAAATTACACCAATTTTTCCTAAAGTATGACACTTCTTTTTGCTTACATATCTCTTTAGATGTCAGATTACTCCTCTGGAGATCAGACTACTGCTTATCTTTCAAGAATTGTGAGTACTTTAGTAGGGTCAGAGGCCTAGAACAACTCTGCAACCTCAAACAGAAGAATTGTGTATAATTCTGTCTCTTAAATGACAATGGCCTGAGGTATAGTGTTCATGATAAATAAAATGCACTTCTAGAGCAGTGTAATTTCAATATTTATTCATTTATTTCCACACCAGAACGGGGAAAAAAAAAAACTTATGTGTATAGCCCATAGCAACATATATGTTTCTCAAATTATTGCTTCCAAGATGTCCCAAACAATGCTATTTTCTAGAAAGCTTTATTTACAAATCTCGCAGGCTTCATTATCTATTTCCAAGATACTCTTAGTAACTTTAAAACTGGGAAGCAGAAACATTTATTATGACATTACTATCTGCCTGTCCAACATTGTAAAATAGTAATAATAATAATAAGCATTTACTATTTGAAATGAAGTGGCATAAACTTTAAAGGGATTGGCTAATAGTTTAACCATGAATACCACAAAATTTTCCATGGATAAAGGCCACAACAGAGCAGACCAGATAATTTCATTTTGCGGTGCTTCACATTGGTGCTTCGCATTGATTTGATTTCTTTCATGTATTACATTACCGATATCAGAGTTACACAATCAATTGTATAGGTAGCCCCACAGATCAGTTTGTTAAATTTTTGAGTAGCTGGTTAGGATCAACAGTCAGAAAATCAATTTCCTTCTATTCTGTTTCTCATTAGGGTATGTGTTTTGTTTTGTTTTCATTTTATTTGGGATTGCCTAACTCTTTTGAGAAAGCAATTTAAATAGACTATTCTTGCATATTCTATCAACTTCCAATCAAGCCCCTCCATGACAAGCAGGATTCCGCTTCCACACAAAAGTAAAGTAACAATAAAAACAATAACAAATGGTTTCCTTTATAATTGTTTTCCATTAAATTAGCCTGACAGAGGCCATTCACACACTGGCTAATTAGTGAGGTCATTTTCATCCCAACTCACACTGTTGAAGGGAGAGTATTTGGATAGGATTTAGTTGTGAAAATGGGAATAGAATGTCAGCAAATACTCAGAACTTCTGGATATTTAACTCAACTGTCATGGGTTCCTTATTGTGGAGCCTGTCCTGCCTGTCAGCCAATAAATATGTATTAGCTACCCAGAACATCCCAAAAGTAATTAAAAATTTAACAGATTTCTTCATCTCCTGGGCCTACAGTTAGTTTACCATAAAATCATAATCATCAAAATTCATTCTTATTCACTTGGTTCTCTGATATATTCAATTCAATCCTATAAATATTTATAGCATGATGCTTTCTACTGTTGAAAAGTTTACAGTCTTGTATGAAGGATAATGCAAGCACATACAACTAGCTACCCAAATGAGCTAAATGCCATGAGACAAGCATGAATGAAGAGCTATGGCTCAAAGTACAGGCAATGATACTACTTATGCGAAGTCCACATGTCAGAGTAAGTACCAAAGTTAAGTCAGGAGAATTTTAAAAAGTAATTGAGTAATATAAATATATAGAGACCTTTTGTGACCTAAAAGGTGGTGAGGTAGCCTGATATGTCAACAGTGAAGTATTTTCCATTTCTGGTTATGATGGAATAACTGACATAAGACTAGCCTTCCCTCTCCCCTCTCTAGGGGAGATTTAAACACAAATTTAAACAAAATATATGAAACTATGTTTTCAGATGTTACACAACAGACAACACAGAGCTGAGTGAAGGAAAACTAGGAAGGTAAATTCCACTATCCTTCCATTCTTCTGCCTTTACAGTACTTTATAATACCATGTTACATAGGATAAGCACTTTATATACCATGGTACAGGAGAGGGAATCCCAAAGAGAGAAAGGTGGTTTCACTGAGTTGAGAAGACAAGTAAGAGGGATCTATACAGAAGAGGCACTCTAGAATTCTGCATAAAGGGGTCCTTGCATCATTACCAAAATACTAACCTGCATATGAAAAAAGTCATGAAGAATAGAAATAGTTGATTTCTTCCCAGGATATGGATTACATAACTATATTTCTTACAACTCATCAAATCCTACACTTAAGGTTGGTGCATTTCACTGTTTGTAAAATATACCTCAATTTTCTAAAAACTGGTGACAGGACTGGCTCACCTCTTTTTTAAGATTTTTCTTTTTTTTTTTTTCAATTTGAAAGAAAGAGAAATCACAAGGAGGCAGAGAGGCAGGCAGAGAGAGTGTGAAGCAGATCCCCACTGAGCAGAGAGCCCAACGTGGGTCTTGATCCCAGGATGCTGAGATCATGACCCAAGCTGACTTAACCTACTGAGCCACCCAGGTGCCCATAACTGGCTCACCTTTTAACAGGATCACTGTGGTTGTTTTGTTCAAATTGAAACAAGTAGGGATACATGGAGGTAAGAAGAAGAGATAGGAGCCTATTGTAATAAGCTGACTGAGAGATAGCAGGACCGGGACCATTGTGATATCAGAAGATGTGGTAGGATTTAGAAGACAGAACTATCAGATTTACAGAAGAGCTGGGAAATGGGTGGAAGACAAAAGAGCCAAGAATGATTCCAACTGTTTTGGCCTGAACACATAGAAGGGTGAAATAACCATTACTGATACAGGGAAGAGTATGGACAAAGCATGTTGGAGGAAAAAATCAGGCATTCAGCTCTAGATGCATTAGAAAAATGGTATGAAACCACTAAGGGATTGCATGTAGATTGAGAAGAGAACTGTTCATGATCTGATCCCTGAGATACCCTCACAATAAAAAGCCAGGAAGCTGAGAAGAAGCCAGAAGGAAAAACTGAGATGGAGTGTTGAGTGAGGAAGTATAAAATCCAGCAGAGTGGGATGTCCTGGAAGCCACGTTCAACCTCTCCTTATCCTTAGACTCTGAAACACATTCCAAACCCTTCTTTAAAACAAAACAAAGCAAACATCTGCCCTGCTCCCAATCTACTCCAGTTATAAACCTAGTTATCTTGTTGCTGAAGTCAAAGTTTTAGAAAGAGTTGTTTTTTCTCTCTTCTTCCACACTTTTTCACTCACTCCTCAATTCCCTCCAAACTGGGCTCCCCCCAGTACTCTGAGGGAGGCTCTCATTAAAGTCACCAATAAACTACAGTGCCCTAAATCCAAAGTTTGTGTTTTCCCTAGATCTGATCTGACTTGAATTCTTGGGAGTATTTGATATTCTCTACATCTTAAAACACTCTAATTTTCAAGACACCCTATCTTCCAGATTTTCTTCTTACGTTTCTGGCTTCTTCCTAGTCTCCTTTTTGGACTCACCTCTTAGTCTTTGCATGTTTGAATTCCTCAAAGCTCAGTCATAGGCCCTTTAATCAAACCATAGTTACTCCTTAAACAATTTCATTCATGACAGGTGGCATAACAGATGATTAAGAATATGAATGTTTTTTCCAACCTGCCCGGGTTAAATCTCAGCTCTGACACTCATGAGCTTTGTCATCATGGCAAGAGCTTCACCTCATTTTATCTCAGTGCTACCATTTATTTTAAGACAGGGATTATAATGGTATGTATTTCATTGAGTTGTCACAAAGATTAAATGAGTCTATATTTGTAAATCACTAATACAAAAGAACATAGGTTTACCACATGTAAGCAGATGGTTCATACTTTGCAATGGCCTGGACATTCTCTATTAGAAACCCACACACACAACCATTTTTTTCTTTTTAATACTAACTTGGGCTTCTCAAAGTTATCACAAACTCAATATTGTCCAAAACAGAACCCATGATCTATTCCCCAAAGCCTTGTGTTCTCAGAAAACTAGGCAATATCCTTGATACCATCCTTTCCCTCTCCACAACCTTCACATCCATATCCAATCCATCCCCACATATAATGATGCTCCTTGAATTTATCTCCTTCTTTCCAATAAGTTCTACCACACTAGCCTATTTTCATTTACTTTTATGTCTGCTCTCTGCTATGGTAATAGCTTCTTAATTGGGCACCCTGCATCTAAACTTTCTCCTAGTCTCTATGCTGCAGGCAGAACAATCTTCTGATTGTGTTCCCCAAACTGAGCACAAAGTCTTCACTGATTTATTATGATTCTGGGAAAGGCCAAAAATTCTTAATATGGCTTACAAATCCCTCAATAGCTGATTTCTTCATGATCTCATTTCTACCAATCTCTCTACCTTTAGCTTGTCCTCTGCTTTCCATAAATTCTTCAAATAACACATGCTTCATTCTGCAACAGAGCATTTATGCATAGCCTTTCTTCCTCCATTCCTCTAACTTAATTTTTACTTTGCTTCCAGAATTTGGCACAAAAATCATTTTCTTACTGAAGCCTTGCCTGTTCTCCAGGTGTGGTAAAGTCTACTAACTCATGCACATTTGTCGATATACACATTCCCTATCCACATAAAACTATGGTAATTTTACATTTTTATTTTTTTAAATAACAATTCAGCTAATGAAAACTTCATGACAAGAGAAATAGAATCTACATTTTCTTATTATCATTGTAAGCCCAGGGTCTAGGATGGTTCTTAGCAGTTAGAAAGTGGTCAGTACATATTTGTTGAATGCATAATAGGGTACCAATACTTACTATAGGAGAAAAACAGTTTCTAATGAGCTGTGAAAGAAAATTAAGCAATTAAGTGTAAAGAACCATCAGCACAAGCACAGAGATAGAATATATATTGTCATTAGCCAGAGAATATTACTGAAGAATAATCTTCACAGAGTGGTAAGATCGCCAAGCAAACATCAGCCTTTCCAGAAAACAAGTATTATTCCAGATGCCCTCTTAGAAAAGTCAAAGAAGCAGAGCTCTAATATGCTTGGTAATCTTTAGACTTGAAATATGCTATCTCCAATCTTTCTTTATAAGTACCACAAAACCAAATTAAGTCACAAAAGGTTAGAAGAAAAAAAATAGGCAAAAAGACTGTAACAGGCATGTTGGAGCCAATTAGAAACACAGAATGGAATGGAAACAACCATTAGGATGTTTCACTCCAGTGATCAGCTTGGTCTGCAGACACCTGTAGGTCCTTCAGTATTTTCTCTGTGGGCTCTCTGCACATGAACAAGAAGCTTAACAGGAAACAGACAACAGGAGGTGGGGATATCTTTTATCAGTTTCAGAGATAATAATGTCTCTCCCAGCATGGAGCTGATTACAAAGAGTGCTGAGCAGTGGAAAATCCGGTGAACTGAGCAGCATTCCAGCTCTCTCCTGAATCAGTAGTTCCACCTCTGACTTAATTACATAGTTCAAATTACTGTTAAAAGGCCATAAAGTAGATATAGTTGATAGCAGAACAAATTTATGTAATACTAAGACTCTTTCCTCACCCTGATATCCTCCCTGTTAAATCACCAGTGAATCTGAAATTTCTAGCATAGATTCATTGATTAAGTATTATTCCAGAAAGATACATTTAAGCTACTTTCAAAAATCATATTGCCTAGGTAATTAAGAAGATACTTAGCTATCACAGATTAGTTTATCTAATGGTAAAAAACAAGCAAACAACAATAGACAAAAGACAATGGACCCCATATGGAATCACTTATGCAAAACCACATTTCACCAAACTGAGACTTCACAGTTTTGGCTCTCCCAGAAATGGAATCTTAAACCAGTCAATCAGGAATTGCCTGATCAGCAAATTATTATTTTCGCCTAAAGTAATCTTGTAAAAACCAACCCACTTTACCATCTAGTATAACTTCCTTGTTCCCTCTCCCTTCTGCCTATAAAGTTTCAGGTTTACTGCAACTCTGAGATCCTTTCTCTCTGCTAGATTGGATGATGCCCAATTAAGATTGATTTTTTTCTCAAATAAACTGAAATCTTTTATATGCCTCAGTTTACCTTTTAACACTTCTAGTGTCAAAAGAGGTAACTGGAGATCCCCGAAAGCCCCCAGGAGCAACAATCAAATAGGTATAGACACCTGTTAAGTCCCTTGAGCTCACTGTTTTCTCATTGCCTCTGGAGGTAGTGGATAAGTCCCTCAGAGATCATAGCTATGTAGCTTTTGTGTTATAAGCTATGTGTTATAACTTTATTTGAGCATTTCATTTTCTATACTGGATCTGGAAACAAGAAGGAGTCAGACTAGGTCCAACTTCATTAAGTATTATAATATGGGTCCAGGGTCAACACTACTTAGAAACCATTTTGGGTCCAGGGTCAAACTGAGTCTGACTTAAAAACCAAACTGAGTCCCATGTGAAGCCTCAGGTGACTAAAATTTTGTTTAAGCCTGAACACAGTCAACCTTATCAAATACTGAATTACAGTGGCCACAGTAGAGAATTTTTAACCCAAACAAGCTTATACATTTATCTTAGAGAAAAAGGGGTCTCGGTCAAGTACTCATCACAAAGGATAGAGGGAACGTTATTTTTCCTCCTCAACAATATCCAGTGACCAGGATGAGACTGGTTGAGACATCCCATTTATTCCACAGCCTGCAAGCAGGATCCTGGGAAAACTAGCAAAAGCCAGCAAATGAGAATGCTTACCAAAGCTCTCCCAGATTTCTATCTGTGATGCCTGGTCAAGAGAGAAATGTAAAATTTAATGTTGTACATTCCTTTCCAAATTCAAATTGATGGGAACAAAAAGTGATAATCAGATCTTTGAATTGTTACTCATGAATTTGCCTTCAAGTACCCATCAGATGTAGATCCTTTCTTTCCCAAGGATAGCTATTACCATCTTGTCTCATTTTGTGTCCTGACTGCTTGCACTGGCAACTGTCAGGCTGGGGTTTAAACATAAAGTTGGACAGATATATGAACTTCACTCCATTTAGAGCTAGGGTTCTACTCACTATTGCCAGCTCTCAAGGGAATTGTTTAAGTCTTTCTTTTGGTTATCTTTGGGAATGACTCTGGATCTCAGAAGAGTAGTGTCTTTTGCATCCTCTTTAAGGATGCCTCTTGTGTCCATGGAGTTGCTCAATATTATAAGGATTATTTACTGTTTGTCCTGGTTGAAACCTGGTAAGATATCCAGAAGGACTTTTTGTTTGTTTTAAGTAACTCTATGGTAAGGAGTTGGCCCAACCGGAAGCTGATATTCAGAGCCTCATAGAAACTTTTTTAATGTCTTCTTTCCTAAGGTAAATGAAACAATATATATGGCAGGGTGGTGGAGCATTCTGAAGCCTTTACTGAAGGATTTACTAAAACATTCCAAAGACACAGCTCTAAATCTAGAACATAGAAATTATTTGATTTCCATCTTAGTTGAAGAACATCTCCTTGATATAAAGAAGTAAACTGAAGAAAGTGTACTTAGATGGGTGGGTCAGTCTTGATATAATTCAGGTTGCAACCCCATTCTCTAAGGAATTAAAAATAACTGTACTTGATTTACAAATGAAGTCTTCTGAGAATAGAAATGCAACTCTAAAACCAATTCAAAGCCCATCTACACCCTTTTTTAATCAATCACAGAATCTCCTTTATTTGTCTCAAAAGGCTTGGAAGATATTATAAAATATATGGAATTAGAGAACAAAAGTTCTTCTTGGTGGAACTCGCATCTTTCTCTGTGTCTTTTGAGATGTAAGCATGATAACTTTCTAGGAAACAAGATAATTCTGAAGGCGGAGGAAAAGAAGATGGAGGAGGAGGAGAGGGAAGAAGAGGAGGGGAGAGGGGGAGAAAGAGGACAAAGAAGGGGATGGGGAAGGGGAAAAAGAAGGGCTATCAGCATTAAATATATTTTTATTCTACTTAGGTTTACTAAAAGTCAAATAAATTCATATTATCTCTGTTATAGAATTTGTCAACAAAAAAGATAATTTATAATGATGGTTGGCTGTTTAATGTCTCATGACATTTTCATAAGTAATCTAAACATAATTGTTTAAGAATAAATTAAATAGATATTAGTAAGTTAAAAGTTTACAAATAAACTTCTCAACAATAACAATACTTTATGCTTCTACTTTAAAATATTTTCCAAAATCTTTTTTGGAATAAACTCAATCCCTTCGCTATTGTGTTAGACTCCCTAAATCTGAGGGTCCATTCTCCTACCTCAGGCTAACAACTCTAAACCCATGGAATTTTGTATCCAAGCTCTGTACAAAGGGACACAGGGCAAAGATAACTGGAATAAAACCACCTGTGCAATCTATAGACCCTTGGTAACTTGAAAGCTTAAAAGTTATACTGAAAGAAGCTAAAGCATGGATATTCATTGACTATCTAGATCATTTCCAAATAAAAAGACTGAAATATCAATTAATGAACACAAGTTTATCTACTTTTGTCTTATTACAAATGAACTAAAATTATCTTTGTCTATTAGTAAACGTGTCTTATGCCACACTGAAAAATTTTATGAGAAAGAATGTACTTCTAGAAATTAAAAAATGTTTTTATAAATTTGCCAATCTAGAGTATGCTGGTAACAGACAATCCACAATTGATTACTACTTTTATTTTTTTTCATTAGGAATAAAAAATTCTAAAGGTTAAAAATACTAATCAACATACACAAAACTATTAAGAATAATAAGAGTGAAAGGAAACAACTGCGTATGAAAAGTAGGCAGGAAAGAATTCTGACTGGTTGTTTCAAAATGAGAAAAAAATAGCACAAAAATCTTAATGGACATAAAATAGTTGTAGAAGTTTTGTGGGAAAGGAATCTTGGGAAATAAATTTTATGTATGGTCAAGCTAAGATTGGAACTAATTTATTTAAGTTTTAAGGAATGAACTTTAATGTCAAAATTAGAATTGGTTTTCTGTCAGTTAAAAGGACAGTTCTTGGACTATCAGTCTGCTTTTGATGGCACACAATGAAAGGTGTGTGTGTGTGTGTGTGTGTGTGTGTGTGTGTGTGTGTGTGTGCGCGCTTAACGTCTTGGTAATCTACCTAGAAAGCAAAGATTTTGTTTCTTAGCAAAATAATTTCTGTGCCTCCCGTTGTCAGATCTTTGATTATTTAAGAAAACCCAATCTTTTCAGTATTAAAATAATTAACTTTTGTTCACAGCTTTGTAACCTTCTATATTACCTTTATTCTATTGCAGTTTAGTTAAATAGATAATTAAGTATTATTTCATAATGATATGTGATCTTATTTAGTCAAATGTTCAGACCTTTTGACATTTTGGTAGCCTCCCAAAATCGAATTCTAAAAGGTATCTTTTTGATCTCAGAGGGCGCCTAGAAAATTTCAAATATTTGTCTTTCACCTTGTAAAAGAGACATATTAAACTAATTAGGTTTGTTTGATATGTTAAATTACATGGGAAGCATCATCAAGTAAGAGATAAACCTTCTTAGACTATATTTTATAAATTATGTTATTAATATAAGTGTTCTAGATGTAGAAATCTCTAACAATCTAGTAAGTCCTGGTATAAAGTTATCAGTCATAATTCCAGGTATTATCTTAAAATGTTGTATGTCACAAAAATAACCAAATTTCTTTGTCAATTCCATCATAATGAACTATCATCAAATCTTTAAGTATGGGCATTTTAAAGTCATTTGTCATCTATAGGCTCTTTTTAACTCTAATGCTTTGAAAAAGTGAAATTAGGAAAAGGACACAAACAAGTACTTTTGACCAATGACACTGCTTCCAAACTTCAGAGTGTTGAAACTCGGGTGCATATTTTACAACTGAAGAAGGCACCAACTGACATCTCATAAATGCTGGAGCCTCAAAATCAAATTGATCAGGAAGAGATGTAGCCAATATCAAGGTAGACAGATTCCTCCCAAGATGTCAGCTCAAGAACATTTGTTTCCATTCCTCTTTCCCTCTCTATCTTTTTCCTAATTCTTATATCATGAAAGTCTTTATGATTCTTTTGTTCACCTTTTTCCTTGCTCTTCCATGGAAAGTTCACATATCTCAGGCCATTGCAAAGTGGGCTAGTCCAGCCACTAAATAACTGTTATATTTGCTATGTGGGTAATCCTATAGCCCTGCCCATGAAAAACTCCTCCTAGATTTCCAATGCTTCATTTCCTCTAGGATAAACTCAGTCCACTCTCTATTGTGTCAGGGTCTCAAACTTGAGAGCCCATTTCTCTCTCTCTGTTTAGCAACCCAAACCCAGGGAATCTTGCATCCAGGCTCTGGACAATGAAAGGGATACAAGGTTAGGATAACTAGAATAAAATTACCTATGTGGTTTACAAACTTAAATTTTACTGGCCTCTATGGCTGTCCCCTTTTTACTCTCAACCCAAGCACTCAAGTGGGAATTACCAGGAGGTATTCATGATTCAAAATTTGCTTCCTTAGCTCCCTACTCCCCTGGTTAGGAGTAAATGAAAAGGAGGTTCTGATCAGGAACCTTTCTTAACTCTTGAAGGTATTGCAGATTCTGTGATTAAACAAACAGGTGGAGGAAAAAAAATCCCTAGACTCTCTGGCCGAAGTTTTTCTTATAATAGGATAGTTCTTGATTATCTTTTAGCTGAGCAAGGAGATGTTTTGCTAGAGCCAACATCACTTACTGCCCTTGAATTGATACTTCTGGGAAAGCTGAAACTCAGCTACACTAGATCAATGAACAAGCCAGTTGGCTTAAGAAAGTGACTCCTTCAACAGGGACTTATTTGATTCTGATTGGTTTGGGTCTTGGTGACCATGGCTTCAAAGTGTACTCCAGACATTGGGATTTATCCTACTTATAACAGTCATAGTAGTCTTTCTGATACACTGTAATCTTCCAAAAGCTTTAGGTCCATGTTCATAGCCAGTAACCACCAAGCAAATGATCTTCCTAAAAATAAAACATAGAAAAAAGAAAAAAAAGAGAATGATAAACTTAAAGAATGTGACCCCAATGTAGCGCCCTATGAATACCACACAGAGATTTAGCAAAAACTACAAGAACTCCCATATAGTAGCTGAGAGTAGCATGAATGCCTTAAATTTCTGATTGTCTCAGGCTGAGAGTCTTATCAAAATGGGGGAAATATTTAAAACAAACAAAAATAAACAAACAAAAGGAAATAGGCCAAAAATGGAGTTGCTTATCCTAAGTCCCACATCACCAACCTGACACTTAACTTAGTTATAGTTTCAGCTCTCCCTGAAGTGGAATCTTAAACCAGTCAGTCAGGAACCCCCTGATCAGTCCTGGTTAGGTAATCTGCCTGATAGCTCCTGCCATCCATCTTCAATCTATTAAAGTCTTTCATTTTGTACAGTTTCTCAGAGTTCCTTACTATCTGCTAGATTGGATACTGCCCAATTTGAATAATTTTTTCTCAGTAAACTCTTAAAATGTTTAATATGCCTCAATTTATCTTTTTTTTTTAGATTTTTATTTATTTATTTGACAGAGAGATCACAAGTAGACAGAGAGGCAGGCAGAGAGAGAGAGAGAGAGGGAAGCAGGCTCCCTGCTGAGCAGAGAGCCCGATGTGGGACTCGATCCCAGGACCCTGAGATCATGACCTGAGCCGAAGGCAGTGGCTTAACCCACTGAGCCACCCAGGCGCCCTCAATTTATCTTTTAACACTAATAAAGATCATCTATAACAGAAAGCAGAGTCATGACATTTAGGATTGCATGAGTTTCAGAAATTAGTTTTGGTTGTAAATAAGATGGAGAAAACACTGGAACCAGAGTTACTTGATCGTATAAGGTCATATGATATATAAGTGAGATAATAACAGTGAGTTAAAGATCTTACATAGAAGATAAGTGAAGTTTAGTTGTAATGGATAAACAATTCAGCACATTTTAATAAGGTAACTACCTTGAACTACCTTTTTCATAATTGTCCCAAATAATGACTTCTACTCATCTTTTTTTCTTTCTACATTTGGGTTTCCAGAAGAAACCCTATTGTTTCCATGAATATTCTTTTTTCACTTTCAAATCACTGAGTATTTCTGAATACTCTGAATTCTGGAACACAGAAATTCTGTGTTCCAGAAATAATCCTTGACACAACTGATTCTCATAATTTCTCTTCTAAATAATTGTAATTCTCTTACGTATTTCTGCTGATTTGAAATTAAGATGTTATCTCTTCTGAGCAGTCTCTATAAGTTTCAAAAAAGTGACTTCCCAAAAATCTTTACCTGGTATCTACCTCAATGAGGTGTGCCTGTGTCCCTCTCCTCACAAAACAAAGGATCTGCATGAGATTTTGTTATTGTGCCACCACAACTGATTTCCTATTATGGATATTGGTATTTATTATTTGAGCCCATATTTATAGCTCTGTGTGGGTAAAAGGCAGCATTACATAGAATTCTGCTTTTGTGTGATCATATATAATTCACTCATCTAAGTGAATGCTCTGTGACCATTCAGAATTCAAGAATACACTTTGTCCCCTAATGAACAAGATGGAATTAGAACCTATCTTTTTAGGTTCTAACCACTGACTGAGATTAATTTGACAAATACCCATTAGGCCATCCAACAGCCTGATCAGTTACTCCTATTTACTTTAATTTATTTAGCAAAAGACCCTGATCTATCAACTTAAATGCCTTGATCATTCATCAGTTCACAGATAGTGAAGTGTCCCAGTCTATATCCAGATTATCAATCTGTAAAAGGTGAACATTTGGGTAACTCATTTAACTGAGCAAGGTCTAAAGCTTCCAATATTTTAAGTTATTGGAGGCCATGACTGAGCTATAATCTTCCTCCTGTCAAATATTACAAACTTATAAGCAGACATTTGTTTCGATGAACTAAGTGAGGGCTAAATAAATGTATTTTCCCTGGCAGTTCATTCCTGACTAGGTATTTATTCAGGAAATCTTCATTCTATTATTATATTGGATATGCTTTGGTATGTGCACAGAAATTATATTGTTTTGACAGCTCTATTATTTTTACTGGTTGGCTTGCAGCAATTTATCTTACAGTACATGAGGAATTTATTTTTTTAATTGGCTCTGCCTTTTTTTATGAATGTGTTTATGAGTCACAATAGCAGTTCAACATTTTAATGTTTCAATGTTTTCCACCAATTTGGTAATCTTGTAAACAGCAATGTTTCTGAAGAGCCTCTAAGCAGTTTTAAAAACAAAATTAAAAAGGAAAAGCTAGTAAATTTAGTTTCATCTTTCATACTTTCCTGACAGTGCCATCCTCATAGTGGCCTTGTCTACATATAAAGAAGGTAGTGATATTTGGGTTCAAAGGTAAAACTAAATGTAAAAAACTCCAATCAGAATTAAGTCATTTTAAATCCCTTTAAATTTCATTAGACACTGACAAAAGAGTTGCTATTAAAGAAGCAAAATATCAGTGTTCTATTGCTGGTATTACTGTAGGAACCTGAATAAATGGTAGCTTAGCACATCAAAGACCAAACTTCTGACATCCCAATATTTTACTTTTATCTAAGAATTCTTAAGTCAAGGCGCCTGGGTGGCTCAGTGGGTTGAAGCCTCTGCCTTTAGCTCAGGTCACAATCCCAGAGTCCTGGGATTGAGCCCCGAATCTGGCTCTCTGCTCAGCAGGGAGCCTGCTTCCCTTCCTCTCTCTGCCTGCCTCTCTGTCTACTTGTAATCTCTGTCAAATAAATAAATAAAATCTTAAAAAAAAAAAGAATTCTTAAGTCATAAAACTGGAGGTGAACTACATTTGACCATTGAACTAAAATTTAAATGTTTAATTTCATAGGTAGGACAGTTTTTAGGCCCATCAGTTTTTATGGAACTTGATGCATATATATAGATTAGTCAGTTAAAATATATTTTTTAGTCAAACCCATCTAATAAGGATCTGTAAAATATATAGCAATTATAAAATAGATAATTCAGCTATTTGTTTCAGATAGCTGAAAATCAACCAGATAGTTAAGATTTTAATGCAATTTAGTAATACATAAAATTTCATCCAAAAAGCCAACTACTTATAACAGTCAAATGCAACTTACTATATTCATCTACATATTTACTTATTCAGCAAATATTTAATAAGTACTTTCTAAGTAAAAATACTATACTAGGAGTTTTAGGAAAATCAAAGCTGAATTTAATATCCTCAGTATATATTTTCATTATGTCTATTTATGTGAACATGAAAAAGGAAATATGAAGTAGAATACCACAAATGTGACATTTTGCAGTGGTGTCAGTAAAGCACTTTGGAAATCCCTGGGGAGAAGAGAGAGAACTTCCAGGAAATAGTTTTAGAGGTCAGACATGAGAAATGATGGAAAAGGCAATCCGGGAGAAAGAAACAGCCTGAGTAAATCCTAACTGATCTCTAACCCAAGATATTATGGCCCTCAGCTGACATTTTAACCATATGAACATAGATTATCTTTTTTTTTTTAGTTTTCTTTTTTTAAATTTAATTTTATTTTTTTCAGTGTTCTGAAATTCATTGTTTATGCACCACACCCAGTAATCCATGCAGTACATGCCCTCCTTAATACCCATCGCCAGGCTCACCCAACCCCCTACCTCCCTCTCCTCTAAAACACTCAGTTTGTTTCTCAGAGTCCACAGTCTCTCATGGTTTGTCTCCCCTCCAATTTCCCCCAACTTACTTCTCCTCTCCGTCTCCCAATGTCCTTCATGTTATTCCCTATGCTCCACAAGTAAGTGAAAGCATATGATAATTGACTCTCTCTGCTTGACTTACTTCACTCAGCATAATCTCCTCCAATCATGCCCCTGTTGATACAAAAGTTGGGTATTCATCCTTTCTGATGGAGGCATAATACTCCATTGTATACATGGACCACATCTTTATCCATCCAACTGCTGAAAGGCATCTTGTTTCTTTCCAGTTTGGCAACTGTGGCCATTGCTGCTGTGAACCTTGGCGTTCAGATGGCCCTTCTTTTCACATCTGTATCTTTGGGGTAAATATACAGTAGTGCAATTGCTGAGTCATAGGGTAGCTCTATTTTTAAAAATTCTGAAGGAATCTCCACCCTGTTTTCCAAAGTGGCTGCACTAACTTGCATTCCCACTGACAGTATAAGAGGGTTTCCTTTTCTCCACATCCTCTCCAACACTTGTTTCTTGTCTTGCTGATTTTGGCCATTCTAACTGGTATAAGATAGTATCTGAGTGTGGTTTTGATTTGAATCTCCGTGATGGCTAGCGATGATGAACATTTTTTCACGTGTCTGTTAGCCATTTGTATGTCTTCTTTGGAGAAGTGTCTGTTCATGTCTTCTACCCATTTTTTGACGTGATTATCTGTTTTCCTGTGTGTTGAGTTTGAGGAATTCTTTATAGATCTTGGATATCAGCCCTTTGTACTGTCATTTGAAAATAACTTCTCCCATTCCGTGGGCTGCCTCTTTGTTTTGTTGACTGTTTGCTTTGCTGTGCAGAAGCTTTTGATCTTGATGAAGTCCCAAAAGTTTACTTTTGCTTTTGTTTCCTTTGCCTTTGGGGACATGTCTTGAAAGAAGTTGCTGTGACCGATGTCGAAGAGATTACTGCCTATGTTCTCCTCCAGGATTTTGATTCCTGCCTCATGTTGAGGTCTTTTATCCATTTTGAGTTTATCTTCGTGTATGGTGTAAGAGAGTGGTCAAGCTTCATTCCTCTATACATAGCTGTCCAATTTTCCTAGCACCGTTTATTGACGAGACTGTCTTTTTTCCACCGGATATTTTTCCCTGCTTTGTCGAAGATTATTTTACCATAGAGTTGAGGGTCCATATCTGGGCTCCCTACTTGGTTCCACTTGTCTATGTGTCTGTTTTTGTGCCAGTACCATACTGTCTTGGTGATCACAGTTTTGTAGTAAAGCTTGAAATCAAGCAACATGATGCCCTCAGTTTTTTCTTTTTCAACATTTCCTTAGCAATCTGGGGTCTCTTCTGGTTCCATACAAATTTTAGGATTGTTTGGTCTGGTTCTTTGGCATTGAAAGTATAGATTGCTCTAGGCAGTACAGACATTTTAACAATGTTTATTCTTCTGATCTATGAGCATGGAATGCTCTTCAATCTCTTTGTGTCTTCTTCAATTTCTTTCATGAGTGTTCTGTAGTTTGAGTACAGATCCCTTACCTCTTTGGTTAGGTTTATTCCCAGGTATCTTATGGTTCTTGGTGCTATAGTAAATGCAATCAATTCTCTCTTTTCCCTTTCTATATTTTCATTGTTATGAACACACATTATCTTAAGGAGAAAATGGAGCAGTGCATGGCAACATGAAGCAAATAGGACCACTCCTGTTAGCTCTACATTAGAATTACTTGCCTCAAGCCCCACCTCAGACCAATTAAATCAGATCTTTGGTATGAGACCTGGCTCAGACTAACCTGCAACCCAAGTGTCCATCAACAGATGAATGGTGAAAGATGTGGTATATAGTAGACATACAGAATGCTATATTACTCAGTCATAAGAAGGAATTAGATCTTGCCATTTGCAACAACATGGATAGACCTAGAGGGTATTATGTAAGATAAGTCAGACAGAGAAGGAAAAATACTGTATGATTGTACTCATATGTGGAATCTAAAAAAGTGTAACAAACAAAAAGCAGAAACAGACCCATAAATACAGAGAATTGGTGTTTTCAAGAGAGGAGGGAGATGGGAAGATGGGTAAAATGGTGAAGGATAGTGGGAGATACAGGCTTCCAGTTATGGAAAGAATAAGTCATGGGATAAAAGGTCAGAGAATATAATCACGGGTATTGTAATAGCATCATATGGTGACAGATGGTAGCTACACTTGTAGTGAGCACAGCATAACATATAGACTTCTTGAATCACTATGTTGTACACTGAAGATAATGTAACATTGTATGTAAACTATAGATCTTATAGTTGTCTAGTTTATTCTATACATTAAGGTTACTGAAAATATAACAATGAACAAAATATATTTCTTTGTCCTGTCAATGACCTTGTAAGATGGGCACTAAGGTGTCACTGTTTACCAATGGGAACTAGAATAAAGAGGTTAAGTGACCAACTTACATCAAACCTGGATCCCATTAATGTGAAACCCAGGGTTCGTACTCAGGTAGTTTAATTATAGAGCACTAACAAAAACTATACTCACAACTTCCTCTCAGCTTATTGATATTTCATTTCCAGGAGCTTTTCAGTACACTTCACTGATTCTTTTATGATGGTTTAACCTATAAATGTTGGAGTTCCTTGAAAACCAGTCCTGGACTCTCTTCTTCTCATCGTCTCTGTACATCTTATTAGATGAGCTTATGTCTGATGACTTGGAATATTATCAGTCTGGCAATCTCTCAATGTAAATATTCTGCCCAGACCTCTCTTCTAAACAAACCTGACAGTTTCACCTCACTCCCTCATAGATTTTTAAGTAAATTTTCAAAATTCAACTCTTAATCCCTGTGCACTGTTCACACCTTTTCTACCTCCAATGTTCCCCATCTCATTTACAAGCATCTCCATCTACTCAAGTTCTCCAGCCAGAAAACTGGTAGTCTTCTTTGACATTTCCTCCTCCTTTCATTTCCCTCATCTGATCTGTTAATAAAGCCTCTTGATTCTAATCCAAAATTTTTTGTTGAGTCTTTTCATTATCTCCATCTCCAGTACCACAATTCTAGTCATTATCTCTTTCAAGTACAAATAAAATAGCTTCCTATCTATCATTCTTACTTCCACTATTACTTTCTGCCAAATCATTTTCTGCATGGATACACTCCCTTGCTTAAAATTGTCTGATCATTCTCCATTTTCCTTAGTATGAGATTTCTTTTAAATGCCTATTAGACTTAAAAGTATTTTATAACTGGTCTCTACCTACATCTCTAAATGCACAACCCCATTCCCTTCACTCACTATACTAAGTATATGGACTTTATTGCAGTTCTACAAGTATTTCATTAGCCTATAGCTGAAGCTGTTACTGAAACTAAAACCTGAAACTAGAGCTGTTAGTCTTTGTTTATCTGAGTAACTGCCTTTGTGTACAGAAAAAGAGTCCCCAGCATCCTCCTCAGAGAGAAACACTCGCCCTGAATCATGATGAGGAATAACTGGATAAGCAATTTCATGGAGACAGACAAGAATAAGCCTTAAAAGCTTGTTATATCAAGAAATAAAATTACTTGCTATTAGCATGCAAATATATAACAAATGTAGATTATCTATAGAGCACAGATATATGCAATTTTAATTAAATATTAGTTGCTATTTGGAAACCTGTGACTAAAATAATACTAAATGATACTGTAGACATTAAATTTTCTATATATAGTATTTCCATCCTATTCTTATGATTACCAAACAATTTAATCACTATAAAAGTAATAAGAAAAGGTACCTACTCTTTATATAACCTCCTAATTTGATAAATGCTGCTTTTAAAAAATGAGCATGTGAGGGAAATACAGATGGAAAATGCTGTAATTAAATTATTCCATATTTTTTTGAAGCAAGGAGGGGCAAAGGGAGACAGATTCTCAGAAAGAGAGATGTCAAGCAGGTTGCATGCTCTCAGCATGTAACCTTATGCAAGGCTCAATCCCAGGACCCTGAGATCATGACCCTGAGATCAAGACCTGAGCCAAAAACAGTAGCGGGATGCCTGCCTGACTAAACCACCCAGGTGCCCCATCATCCCATATTTGTTAAATTTAAGTGCAATTACTGGTGATGTAATTGTATGTAGATTATGTTCTCATTTTCAAAGGTTACAAAGATTTTAGTATTTAGGGAAAAGAAAGATGCTATCTTATCTTTAATATAGAATATATAATTCATTAAGAATAGTAGTCATATTCTTGATAAGATATATCAGACATGGAAGAGAAGCACCAACACTGTAAAAATCATAAACCAATTTCAAGAAAACAAGTGGGAGCACCTGGGTGGCTCAGTTCATTTCGCATCTACCTTTAGCTCAGGCCGTGATCCCAGAATCCTGGGATCAAGACCCGCACTGGGTTCCCTGCTCAGCAGGGAGTCTGCTTCTCCCTCTGCCTTTCACTCTGCCTGTGCTCACTCTCTCTGTCTCTCAACTAAATAAATAAAATCTTAAAAAAAAAAAAGAAAAGAAAAAGCAATCAAGAAAACAAGTGGTCAGTTTTTCAGAAATAGCAGATTTCTATCATATAAATTCTTCTGGTGCACTATTATAAGCTGTGGAGAATAAACATGTATTAAAAGACTATAACTGACATCCTCATGACAATATAGGACCAAAATTAATGATTTTACCAAAAAGATGTCTTAAGCTATTTTTATGAAAATAAATAAGATTTACTGGGATAATGTTTAAATTCTAGGTTTTTATTAATAAAAATACATTCTAAATAATAGAGCAGATGTTATAAGAACATCCCCTGAAGCTCGAAACAGAAACATGTAGGCAAACAGAAGATGATGAATAAAAAGCTACCAAAGTGATAATGTCTCCTTGCCCTCTCTTACCTCACTGGACATCCAGGATGTAAAACTGAAAGATAGAAAAGCATAATTTTTAAAATGACAGGTTTATCAGACATCCGGTAGGATTACTAAATTTAAAATTTAAAGGCAAATCACAACTTGAAAATAGGTTAAAGATAATCCAATAAGCCAAAATGATTTGTAACAATGAATTAAAATTGAACTGAGATCTCATCTATAAGATATAAGGACAATCTTGCTAAAAGTATGTCTTAAAAATAAAAGTAGCACAAAGAGGAAAAATCCTTAGATATTTTCTAATATAAGTTTAGAAAGAGCTTAGTAAAGAAATAAAAGGAAATAAGAAAAAATAAAACAACAAAATAGAAGCCCCTATTGCTGCTAAAATAAAATAAAAAGCAACTCTCCTTAAAGTAAAAATCTTTAATATTAATAAAAGATATAATATGTTTATGCTTTAGGAGACGTATGTAAAGAAAATTTCATTAACATCAAAGATGGAGTTGTTTTTCATTTGTTTTTAATAGCAGGTCATATATTTATTAATTTGCTCTCTCATTCATTCAATATATATTTATCAAGCACAATATCTAGTGCCAAATACTGATAGGTGGTAAGGTCACAGAGATGGAAAACAAAATTCACATTTTCAATAATTCACAGTATGTAATAGAATCTAAGATGGGGAAAAAGAATTTTAAAATATTACAATAAGTATTTAAAAAATTAGAGCCATTCCAGTATCAGCAAAGAAGATAAGTTTGGCAATGGTTCTTAAACTGGCAACTGTCCTCACTCTTAGGTTCACCCTCTGGGGAATCCCATATTCAAGAAGGGTAGCACAAGTTTGCAAATGAATAGTTTTCTCAGCCTATTTTCTGCCAACAGAAATTTGAGACTACTTCTACCTCTTTTCATTTTTTTTTTTTAAGATTTCATTTATTTACTTGACAGAAAGAGAGGCAGAGAGGCAGGCAGAGAAAGAGAGGGAAGCAGGCCCCCTGCTGAGCAGAGAGCCCGATGTGGGACTCGATTCCGGACCCTGAGATCATGACTCAAGCTGAAGGCAGTGGCTTAACCCACTGAGCCACCCAGGCGCCCCTACCTCTTTTCATTTTGTAGTGAAATTCTACTCCTTTCAATTCAAGCTGCCAGCATTTAATGTAATGAACTTTCTATGCAGATATTAAAGTGAATATCATATCATTCCCATTAAGCAAAAGACACACCCACAAATCTCTTCCTGTAAGCATTTAGTTTCTTATAGGCTATATTGTTTTTTTATATAATTTTTAAAAATTTTTAATAAACATATAATGTATTATTAGCCCCAGGGATACAGGTCTGTGAATCACCAGGTTTACACACTTCACAGCACTCACCATAGCACATACCCTCCCCATTGTCCATAACCCCACCCCCCTCTCCCTACCCCCCTCCCCCCAGCCACCCTCAGTTTATTTTGTGAGATTAACAGTCTCTTATAGTTTCATTTATATCATTTTGTTTCATTTATTCTTTTCCTACCACCACCCCACGTTGCATCTCCACTTCCCCACATCAGGGAGATCATATGATAGCTGTCCTTTTCCAATTTACTTATTTCGCTAAGCAAATACCCTCTAGTTCTATCCATGTCATCGCAAATGGCAAGATTTCATTTCTTTTGATGGCCGCATAGTATTCCATTGTATATATATATATATATATATATATATATATATATATATATCCCACATCTTTTTTTTTTTTTTTTTTTTTTAGATTTTACTTATTTATTTGACGGAGAGAGAGGTCACAAGTAGGCAGAGAGGCAGGCAGAGAGAGAGGAGGAAGCAGGCTCCCCGCGGAGCAGAGAGCCTGATGCGGGGCTCGATCCCAGGACCCTGAGATCATGACCTGAGCCAAAGGCAGCGGCTTAATCCACTGAGCCACCCAGGCGCCCCTATCCCACATCTTCTTTATCCATTCATCTATTGATGGACATCGAGGTTCTTTCCATAGTTTGGCTATTGTAGACATTGCTGCTATAAACACTTGGGTGCACGTGCCCCTTCGGATCACTACATTTGTGTCTTTAGGGAAATACCCAGTAGTGCAATTGCTGGGTCATAGGGTAGCTCTATTTTCAACTTTTTGAGGAACCTCCATGCTGTTTTCCAGAGCGGTTGCACCAGCTTGCATTCCCACCAACAGTGTAGGAGGGTTCCCCTTTCTCCGCATCCTCGCCAGCATCTGTCATTTCCTGACTTGTTAATTTTAGCCATTCTGACTGGTGTGAGGTGGTATCTCATTGTGGTTTTGATTTGTATTTCCCTGATTAGGCTATATTGTTTGAGTGAGAAAACCATGAGACAGAGACTCATCTTCATCTCTAGGCCAGATTTTCTGGCAACGCCCTATACTTGAAAACTGCTCAGAAGTCATTTCTTAATTATAGCAATTTTGCCACCTAGAAACTGAGAATTTTCTTTTTTTTTTTTTAAGATTTTATTCATTTATTTGACAAACAGAGAGCACAGGTAGGCAGAGAGGCAGCCAGAGAGAGAGAGGAGGGGAAGCAGGCTCCCTGCTGAGCAGAGAGCCCAATGCGGGGCTCGATCCCAGGACCCTGGGACCATGACCTGGGCCGAAGGCAGAGGCTTTAACCCACTGAGCCACCCAGGTGCCCCGAAACTGAGAATTTTCAAAACCATAAAGTCCTTTTATTTTGTTTTATTTCTACAACCCTTTCCTCCGCAATTCATCTCTCAGAAAGAGAAATGGCCACACCTATAACACTTTGCTCCTAAGTATCCTCAGCTACATTAACAAATTCATTAGGCACACTTCCTATTTTCCATATTACATATTCCATATTACATCTCTATTTCCATATTACATAGATAACAGTGGTGTGGAGCCTTCGGCACTGTAGAACAAGGATCCTCCTTCCTATAGTTTCTAATAAGATGTTATTTACTTCCTTTTGAGTGATGTGTCGCTCCTCAGCGACATTCTTGAAGTCCTTATCTCTATGAATAGCCTGTCCATTGAAATTTCGGCTTTCTCTAACACCCTCCTCAAATCCTTACAACTTTTGCTTATTGCCTAGATCCAAAGTCATGCATATATGTGCATAATATGTATTTGTTAAGGGAACTTCCTACATTCAGATATAAAAATATGCATTATTTATCTATTGCTCTATAACAATACACCAAAACTTAATGGCTTAAATTGTTGTTGTTTTAATCTCACAGTTTCCATGGGTGAGAAATCTAAGCATAGCCTAGTTGAGTGACTTTTTTATGAAATTAAAATAGTTTTTTCCAAAGCTACAATTAAGGTATTACTGGTGATAGTTTCAAGTCTCAACTGAAGATGGTTCAACTTCCAGACTTGCTTATGCTGCCACTGGTAACTTCAGAGGTTTACAGTGTTTAGCCAGAAACTTGAGCTCCTTGCCTCATCACAGTCTTCTCCAGAGGGCAGTTCACACGACAGCTAGCTGATCTCCAAGCAAGTGAGGAAGGAAGCAACAGATCAAGTCAGAGCAATAAGATAAAAGTCACAGTCTATCTAATACAGTCTCAGAAGTGGCATCCCATCGTATTGCCATACTCTATCGATTAAAAGTAATTTAGTAATTTCAGCTCACACTGGAGCGGGGGAATACTGAATGTGGTGATCTTTGAGGCCATTTTACAGGCAGTTTCCCATAGACATGAAAGGAGATCTGGAGTTGGTTTAATCCTATTTTCTAGAAAATCATAGAATCCAGACAAATACTTAAAATCCCAGCAGATTTGTGTGTTAGGAATAATAATGACCTCTCAAGGATGTCCAATCTTAATCCATAGAACCCAAGATTATATACACTCTATGACAAAGGAGAATTAAGGTTTCAGACTAACTTGTTTGGCAATCAACTAACCTTAAAATAGGGTGATTATATTGGCTTATCTGGGGAGGCTCAATGTAATCACAAGGGCTCAATCCTAAAAATGCAAAACAGAGGTAGTAGAGGAGAGAGTCGGAGGGAGATAGGACAATGCAATCAGGGTCCAAGAGGTGCTGTATTAAAGAAGGAGCAAAGGGACCACTAGACAAGAAATGTGGATAGCTTTTCTAGATTGGAAAAAAGCAAGGAAGTGGATACTCCCTTATCGTTTCCCTCCAAAAAAGAATGCAACCCTACCAGCATTTAGATTTTAGCAAGTGAAACCTATGTTGACTGTTAACCCACAGAACTACCAGATACCAAATTTGTGTTGTTTTAAGCACGTAAATGTGTGATAATTTGTTACAGCAGTCATAGAAAACTAATACAACCTAAATGTACAAATGCACTCTTTTTGGAGGAAAAACTAAATTAAAAAAGTCAATAAAGCTCAAACTGGCTTCTGTATTCAGAAGACAAGCATATATGAAATCACTAAAGTATTTAACAATAAAACTGAAAACATTAGGAGACTAGAGAATTACATTTTTCCCCATACTCCAGCAAATCATACTTCATCGAGCCTGTAAGATACAAAGTTACCATAATATGTGTGTATAGTATATATACATATTCACCACACACAGACATATTAACTGCATGTAGTTGGAAAACAAAGGCTTATATTCAAGAGTCAAACTCCATATTTATCAAAGCAGAGATATATGTATAGGCTGTGCCAACATCATTTAGCATGAAAATTAGATAAAGGGCTTTTTCAGATAATTTTAAGTTTGAGAATTTTTTCTGGGTTTTGTTTTGCTGTTTTAGTATCTTCCGCAATTGACAGATTTTGCCCAGTCTTTAAATGTTTGTTGAGTGGTTCTACAGACCTGCTGTAATCTTTCAAAATAATCACTACTTTCTCTCTTTCTCCAAATGTGTGTTTCCTACAGTTCTTCCTATTTACATTATGGTGATTCTCTTCACTCATCCCTGTAAGCTTGAAGATGGAGTCTTCTAACTTTTACCTTTTTCCTATCATTTATGTCTAGTTTATCAGCAAACATTGCTTATTTAACTGAAAACATCAACAGCAACCTCACCTTCAGTACACATTTTCCTCTTCACTTTTATCCCCTTATAGTTTATATCTGTATTATCATTCTCCTGAACAATACTCATAAATTCCTACTTTATTTGCTGGCCCACAGGATTTTTCTCCATCACCTCTTATGTCTTCTCTTATCCACTGTCCACATTGCAAAGCTCTCTTGTGAAAGATTAATCTGATCAAACCTTGGTAATTTTTTTTTAATTTTCACTGATTTTTTTTAATCACCTGAACCAGTATTGGATCTCACAGACCAAATTATATTACTTTATATATAAACACACAAATTAACTGAGGAACAAACATACATTTATAACATTATTTTGTCAGGTAAAAAGTAAAAACCTGCATTCACTATTGACATAATTTTATAAGAAAGGAAGGGAAGGGAAGGGAAGGGAGGAAGGAAAGAAGGGAGGAAAAGAAAATTTGAAATTAAAATGTAAAAATAACAAGATCTCAGAATTTACATACTCTCAGAACAGAGGACACAATAAATGTTCATAGAAATGTATGAAGACAGACAGAATAGAAAAGAAAGAAAAAGGAAGGAAGGGAGGGAGGAATGAAGGAAAAGGATAAATTTAAAATGTTTGCATATTGAAAAGGATAATCTGACTCCAAAAGCACCAAATAATTGTGCAGATCTCTACTGAAATTTCCTGTTGATGCAATATGTTTATCTGTGTGGGAGACTGATGTGGAAATAGACTGTATATAGCATAAAAAAATTTCTCAAAACTCTTCTGTCTTTACGTTACAGATCTCACTCTTAGCAGCTTGCATCTGTCTGGCTTCTCCTCCCCTCCTCCTTCTTCTTCCTCTACTCTAAACCAGCTTTGTGGTCATCCAATCACTTCATTTTGTAGATGACTTAGATTTCCTTATTTTCTCATTTTCACCTTTTCTTTGGTCAGATAATGAAAAAAAAAAAAAAAACCACACTTAAAAGTTTGGGTTAAGGGGCGCCTGGGTGGCTCAGTGGGTTAAAGCCTCTGCCTTCAGCTCAGGTCATGGTCCCAGGGTCCTGGGATCGAGCCCCGCATCGGGCTCTCTGCTTGGCAGGGAGCCTGCTTCCTCCTCTCTCTCTGCCTGCCTCTCTGCCTAGTTGTGATTTCTCTCTGTCAAAGAAATAAAAATTAAAAAAAAAAAAGTTTGGGTTAAACACGGAGGACATGGGGAGAAGGAGAGGAGAAGGGAGTTGAGGGAAACTAGAGGGGGAGATGAACCATGAGAGACTATGGACTCTGAAAAACAATCTGAGAGTTTTGAAGGGGCAGGGGGTGGGAGGTTGGGTGAGCCTGGTGGTGGGTATTATGGAGGGCACATATTGCATGGAGCACTGGGTGTGGTGCGTAAACAATGAATTCTATTACACTGAAAAGAAATTAAATAAAAAAAAATAAAACAAAAAGTTTGGGTTAAGGTAAGGGAGATGGAGACCTAGAGCATCCGTATATGGATACTTGGCCTCATCACAGGTTATTTCACTGGTAGACACAGGTTAGTTTGGGAAGTGACCTTGAAAAGCTCCAACATGGTTTGTATGTCTAATTTGTCCTGTTACTGTTTTGGCACTGTAAAAAGTCCTGGGCCAGCCTATTACCTGGAGCTTCACAGCTCTAGGGTCCAATTCACCAACACGGAGCTGCCACATATTTACAGGAAAGGTGGTCAGAAACAAAGATTCTGATCATCAGCAGGGAGCTGACACTATTCCTCTCCGCTTGGAAAAGAGGGTGAGAATGGAGCTACAGTATCTCTTCCCAAGCTTCACTTGCATATCAAACACAGCTTCATCACTTATGCTTCTTGGGGCCTGCTTCCCTGAAAGGTCAAAACTTTAACACAGATATCTACTTTCTAGAAGAATACCCCAAATCTTCAGCATTTACCACCTTTCCGTCTTCAACAAAATTCACTCTAGTCAATCCATTTCACACCAATCTCACCACCACTGAATGATGTGCTCTTTGTTGCTACTTGACTTGTACTGTGTTTCCTTTGCTTAAAAAGCCCCTGATGCTCACCCACATCCGATAGTTATCTTAAATGTAGCACTAGCCATACTGTAATTTAATTAAATAGTTTGTTGTTTGTTTGTTTGTTTGTTTGTTTCATTTTATCTCCTCCCTGAGGTATGGTTTCCTTCTGCAGTCTGCTTTTCGAGAAAGTACTTCGGCCTCACTTGTTACATAAAAGAACCCTTGTTATAGAAGAATATCTCAAAATGCCTTTTGCCTCCCCCTTTATTTAAAAACTTTCTGGTACATTCAGCCCGGACCCTCATGTTTATAATAATGGTGCTATGCAGTGTGGGGCCTAAAGCTGTCTGCTATTCTACAGTGCTAATGATTCCTAGCTAGATGCTCCCCTAGGAAAATATAATAATTAATAATGGTGCCTGGAGAGCCTAATTCCCAATATACACATTGGCATACACATTTTCCATAATTATTTCTAATTACCCAATTAATTAAATAGCAAAGGCATAAACTTTTATTTCTGCAGAGTCCTGCAAAATAGTATATCTCAAGATTGATTCTTTTCTCTTCCTCATTGCAAGCACTGTTTTCCTCCATTTCAGAATGGACCTAATGTTTCTTGGGTTTAATCACTGCGGTAGTCTGAAAAATTGCTGGCCCCCAAAGATAGTCACATCAAATCCCTGGAATCTGTGAACATTACTTTATTTGAAGAAGCATCTTTGCAGGTAATGGTTAAGCCAAGAATCCTGAGATGGGTAATCCTTAATTATTCAAGATTGCCCTAAATCCAATAGTAAGAGTACTTATAAGAGAAAGACAGAGGAAGTTGTAAGATAGTCAGAAGTTGAGGGGATACAGAAGTAAGGCAATGTGAAACACAGACAATATGAGAATGATGTAGCCACTAGGAATGTCCACAGCAACCAACAGCTGAAAGAGCTTCTGCAGGGAGAGACATCTTGATGTGAGAGAATACGTTTCTGTTGTTCATGGTAATCTGTTACAGAAGCCACAAGAAACCAATATACTGTTGAAAGTTACAACCTTCAAGACCCTACGTGCCCACACACATACACACACACTGCCACTTTCCTGTACTGTGTTTCTTCACAGCATTAACCACATTCTAAAATACCATGTGCTTGACTCGTTTATCTTGTTCATCTTCTGTCTCTCCAGCTAAAAAGTAATGAAGTTAAAAGTAAGCATTTTCCTTAAGGAAATTCTTTAGTCAAATAATAATAAAACCAAACATTCCAAAAGATATTATTATATGTCCCAAGTAATAAAAAGGTAACTATTTCATTTGGTTTTCTCTGATGTGACATGCCATAATTTCATTATTAGTTCTTAATTCCACCAAGAGTCCATCTTTAAAATAATATAATTAGTATTAGTGGGAACAAATAAAACAAACTATAAGGAAGACTGTTGACTTGGTGAGGGAAATAGATAGTTATATTGGAAAGCAGGGTATTTAGAATGTTTAAGTTAGTCAACGTACCACTGTTGAATCTGATATTTCATGTAATGGAAAGAGACATAAGCTCTTGTGGCTTTCAACTACGAATGATCTACCAAAAAAATCCTGTAAATGAGGTAAGAAAACACAAAATATACCAGCAAGTATATCTTGCACCAATAAAGACACTGCAGGTTTAAAGGAATTTTATTGATTGATAATAGAAATATCTTCTATTTCTGTAAGCCATTCAATTAAACAATATGAAATATTAGTGATATAAAACAAAAACATTTAGAATGCTTGATATATTTAAATTTTAAGCAGCTGTATAAGAACTCTAGTGTAGTTTATGAACACCATGCTGAGTACTACAAATATAATGTAAAATATACTTTTTTATTTATTTGAGAGAAGAAGTGAGTGTGCCAGCAGGGATGGGGCAGAGGGAGAGAATCTCAAGCAGACTCTCTGCTGAGCAGAGAGCCTGAGTCAGAGCTTGATCTCATGACCCTGCGATCATGACCTGAGCTGAAATCAAGAATCAGATGCTTAACAGGCTGAGCCACCCAGGTGTCCCCAAATATTTTTCTATTTATTCAGATAAATTCCATTTATTTGACAGTGGAAATAAAATGAGAATAACTTTTTTTTGGTATGAAAAACAGGATAATTGGATATAGCAGCAATGGATATCTATTAGATAGTAATATCAACAGCTACAAATAAGACTATCATATACATTTTATAATCTTGCATTACTCATATAAGGAAGCCAATTAAAAAGTAGAAAAATTACTCTATAATTTGTTACTACCTCCAGAAGGAAGTACAATGTTTAAGGTCATATTCAAAATGATCAATAAAATATGGATATTCAAAAAGAAATTTCTATCACCACACACATACATACACACTAACATTCATCTGAAGGTAAATAATATTAAAAACACTAATTTATAAAATACCTCCATAGGCCAGATAATTAAGTACATACCAAGTATTACATTCAGGAAGTAGTTTTATAAGCAACATGCAGCACAAATAAATTATATGATAAACAATTTGTTACAATACCCCCCCAAAAGGGCAAAATTATCTAACTATCTCACCCATTATTAACTCTAGAAACTTCTGAAATTTTATTAAGGCAGGAGTAAGTGTGAGTTGTATGTGACACATACACGAACGATTACAATTGTTATTCAGGTCACTTGAAAGATTTTTGTTATTTTTAATACATTTCTGACTTTATAGTTTTAAATATAGGACAGCTGAACAAGTAGTATAATATCCCTTACTACTTTTAAAGAATGATAAGTACAAATGAATTCTTGGTAAACTCTACATTATCATGTTAAAATCCAACTTCATTTTCATCTTTTATTATAAGGGAAATGTAGATTTATATTCCCAGATTCACTAAAGCCATCAGCCTATTTTTAGACTTTCTAATCAAAACTAATACATTGATAAAATATGTCTCCTCACAAAATAAGAGTTACTGCTGCAACTTCTATGATTCTAGATATTTGATTTCATGAATATGTAGGACTCGTCAAAACTTTAAAATGTACATTTCAAGGCATTTACCTGAAATTCTACAGGCACTGATAACAAAAGGGTATAGAATACTGATTTTTTAAAAAAGACATTTGAAACTATTATAACATAAAATTCCTTGAATAAAAACTATGTAGATCTCATGCATAACAAAATAACCCCTATTAGTAATTGGATACTTATGCCAAAGTTTCATTCATATAGCAGACTTTGTTTAGCTGTAATAAACATGTAAATGTAATATGTTTGCTACTTTCTAATATCTAATTGTTAGCCATTATTAAAGATCTAAATAGGCTTGAGTGATGATCCCACAACATAACTGTCTTCAGCTGGGGCTTCTCTTCTAGCTTACAGATTGATATACCTACCATATACTTCAATTTAAATGCTACTGAATATCAGTCAAGAGAAATGAACCCAACATGTTCCCTACAGCTCTAACCTCTTCTTCATCCATCATATTCATCAATATTTATGTATCACAGACTCTTTGCTAAGCATTGTTCTAGATATTTATGATATATCATGAATGGCTGAAAATACCTGCCTTCATTGAATTTACATTTTAGAGATCTAACTACTGCCTCAAACATCTGAATATCAATTGTGATTCTGCTATTCTCGCCCCCTGGCACCCAATCAATAACCAATTTATTTCTTATTTCTATGCTACCATTGAAACAATGCTCTCAGATCCACCCAAAATTCTGCATTTGACATTATCCAAGTATAAGCTAGAATATTTTTTCTCTACAACCATTGCAATTTCTCTTAACTTTTCTTTCAAATAGCTATCTTCCTTCCTTTCACTCACTCTCCACATATCAAAAGTTGTTTTTCTTTAGTAAAACTAAACATATTGCTCACCTGCATAAAATTCTTCAATGTAATGAGAATTCCATTTCTGGCTGAACAAGGAGAGAGTAGGTCTCTGTGCCTGTGAAAACAACAAAGGGAAAAAACTGATGGATTAAAAAGGTATACTTCAATATAGAATATCAGAGAATAGTAAATCCATGACACTCCTAAAGAATTAAATTCAGGAATGATTGAGAAATTCCTCAAGGAACAAAGAATGATGGTGACCTTCATTCCAAAGAAAAGCAGTTGATCTGGGCACCAATGTGGGCTAAGAGAAATCATTAATTTTTTCAACACTATTGTCAGGTGCAATTGATTATAAACTGGAGACGTCCCAAATGCAATAGCAATAATTACTAAAGTCATTGTTTCTTCCAATCACTCTTCCATTTCCAGAAATTTGCTGAGGCAGTTGATAAAGTCTGGAAAGCAGAGAAAATTCATACAACTCTATATATCACATGGTGTTTGAATCCAGGTTACCAGGTCTTGGTAAACCAAACCCATCTAAAACTATGGTCCTACTATAGTGCCAGCTCGAATACTGAGAACATCGGAACAATCAGAACCACAGTGGTAGCAACCCCAGAGACCAGGTACTGAGTATTGACAAATGAACTCAATCTAATTCAAGGTGTGGTCCCCCCACAGCTGAAATCAATTCTTAGAAGAATCTGAAAAATCAGTCTCTTAATTGCTGCAGAGAAGAAATGGCTAACACATTTGGGATTAAGGATCGTGGTAAAAATCTGCTTCAAGAGTTGGTTTTTTTATAAAAATTTCCAGAATACAATTTAAAAAAAAAAAAAAAAGAAGAAATGAGGTATACGAAGAAGCAAGAAATTATATTCACAATTTAAGAAAATTCTAATAGAATTTTATGAGCCATCTATTGGTCATAGGAAGACTTTAATACAATCATTATATATATGTTCAAAAAATGCATGAATAGTGGGTTAAGAATTGGAGAAAAGAGAAATGGAGGAAAATAAAAAATAAAGTCTGAGGAAAATAAAAAATAAATTCTGAGGAAAATAAAAAATTCTAGAAAAACAAAATTCTGAAACATCAAATATTTTGAGTTGGCCCTTCAGAAAGATCATTGAACATGCAGACAATGCTCAGAAAGAAACATAGTTTAAGATGATTAATGATCTATTTCAAGCTTAAGAAGAAAGGAAAAGATGAGCACATTAAAATAAAAATAAATAGGAGTAAATAAAGTAATGGTAATACAAGTAGATATCAATTAAATAAACAAGGAAGAGCATTTTGATTTTTAAAAGGACTAATGAAACTAAAAAGCTCCTGGGGAGACTAGAAACTACCAATATCATGAGCACATTACTGACTTTATACACCATAAAAGGATAATGACAGAATATTATGAACAACTGGAGATCAACAGGTTTAGTAACTTAAATATGACAAATATTATGAAAATAACATTTAAAAAAAAAAAAAGCTTGACTATCACACCAAAGGGCCCATAAGAGGAAAAATGAATCAGCAATGGTGACAGAGTGCTGGTTGCTGCCCTTTTCCAGAGCTGAGAGAATTCATGCACAATGGCCCATGACACAGTCCAGGAGCCACCTCATCTTCTCATTACAATGTCTGCTTGTTACATTTTTGTACTTATGTAATTTATGAAAAAAAAATGGCTGCCTTTTGCTGCTATGTGATATAATCTGTGCAAAGCTCTTCTATCTCTGTGGATGTTACAACAAAGAAACATTCAAACCACAGACATTGTGACAGATTTTTTTTTTGTAATTGCTGAAACTTTATTAAACAAAGTATTCTCAAAAAAGTCTGAAACAAAATCTTAGTTAATACTTTATTTAAGAAATTAAACATACGATTTCGTCTCCCATGCTCCTATATGTATAGTATGATGTTTCCACCCTCACAAGAAGAATAACTAGGCTTTCTTTTCAGCTCTCCCCAAGTGGGACAGAAGAAGGAGTGTGGAGCTTAAAAGCTGCCCACATCCAAACATCAACAATGGACTCAGATTTTTTCTTATAGCCAAAACACTCATGTCTTTTCTTTTTCTAGTTTTTATTTAAATTCCAGTTAGTTAACATAGAGTGAAATATTATAAGAAAAATAAATAACAAATATAAATATCAGAAAAGAGGCTTTCAGAAATACTGAATATGTGTAATAACTTAATCCAGTTGGTTGGTATACACATATGTAAAAATCTTCAAACTTATGGTTTGAGTATTTTCTTATCTTTAAGTTATTCCACTGAAAAATAAAACTATAACATAACAAAAGAAAGCAAATAAATAGAATTCACCATGAGATTAGTTCTAAAAATTCTAGTATGTTTGAAACTCTGTTATAATCTAGCCCTAGGCCACTGACTAATCACTCAAATTCTCATTTTTTTTTTCATATATAACCACTCATATTCTCAGTTATATACAAGAATAAACAAAATATTTTAAATTCCCAGCATTATATTTTCTATCACATATAAGTCATCATATCTATCCTCTCTCCCTTTAAGTTTTCAAATACCCAGACCTTCACTTTAAATTCTAACTCATCATCTTTTATCTAAATTCTACATATATTTAATATTTCAATGAACTGCCAATGACTTTATTTACATACACCTGAAGTGACTAAATGCAGATATAATTATGAAATATCACTATCTCCTCTGTTAGCTATTATGTAGAGCATATTTTACAGACTTTGATGTTCATAGAAACAGAATAAATAATTATTTTTATTATTTTTCATTTTATTATGATAGGCCCTGGAATAACCATAGAGAGGTATTATATCCCTAGATTTGGGGTATCAGGAAACCCAGGACACCCATATATGATTATATAGGTTGTACACTGCACAAACCTAGAAGTGCTATTTATTAGAGGTTAGCTCACAGTCTGCAAAAACCTAAGCAGTATTTTTGAGTATACCATGAAATTGTTAAACCAAAGAAGATGGGGGGAAAAGTGAGCTTTCTTTTGGTCCAATCATTAGCAAGTTTGCATAACACAAAATATAATGATAAATATTCCAAAACAATAGAATTTTCTATACTAAGAAAAACAAAAATAAAATCCATATGATCAAATTATTGTTTTCCTGTAATTATAGGTGAAATTTTTCTCTGTAAAAGGCCAGATCTATGATTATATGACTTTTCTTCTTAAAGAGTGGCTTATATTGTTTGATTTTTTAAGAGTACAGAAATAACAAATTTGGAAGTCCTATTCAAAATCTAAAATATGTGAAGGCAATAAAAGATCTAGAGTAATTCTTATAGGGAAAGCATCAAAGAGATAAAATGGAGAAGCATGATAAATGTGAAACTTCAGAGAAGAACAATTTGTTATATGTCCTGGATACTGCATCCTACTTAATATATTATCCTTTCCTTCTGTATAGACTTCAAAAATTCAGAAACTGGATTTATGAGTTTGCAATCTTGTTAAAATCTGTGAAGATCCTGAGTCCTTGGCCTATGTAAATGGTGGGAGGTAGGTGAGAAACAGAGTCTATGTATGTAGATACATTGACATATGAAGAGTTGCCATTATTTGGTTGTTATGGGAGAATATATATTTTGTATATTTATGACATGTGACACATTAATGTCATTGTTCATCCATTGGGTGTTTCAGTGAGATGTTCTTTCTATTCAACTGTTCCTTCAATGACAAAACTCTAGAAGAAAACACTGTCTACTTTCATACAAAGGTTCTCTGCATACACTTGAAAACTCCTTTTTTTAAAATATTGTATCTATTTGTCAGAGAGAGAGAGCACGCGTGCACAAACGGACAGAGTGACAGGCAGAGGCTGAGAGAAGCAGGCTCCCCACTGAGCAAAGAGCCCAATGTGGGACTTGATCATGATCAGGACCCTGGGATCATGACCTGAGCCAAAGGCAGCGGCTAAACTGACTGAGCCACCCAGGTATCCCACACTTGAAAACTCTTAAGGATCCTGTTAACTCTCTATTATCATTCACTTGGAGTGCCCCCACTTGAAACGGGCTTATTGACTATATGGGATATGAAAACTTGAAAAGCACCCCCTGACATTCATTAGTTCCTTGATATATCAGCTAGAACTTGGTGTTGGTATGAGTTGGCCTGGTACTCAAAACTAGGCATTAGTGAAGATTAGAGCAGAAATAAAAGATTTAGAAACTAAAAACAAAAGAAACAACAACAACAAAAAGCACAATAGAATAGAGCAATGAAACCAGGAGTTGGTTCTCTGAAAAAAAATCAATAAAATCGATAAACCTCTAGCCAGACTTATCAAGAAAAAAAGATAAAGGACTCAAATAAATAAGATCACAATTGAGAGAGGAAATTAATAACCAACACCATAGAAATACAAACAATAATGAGAATACTGTGAAAAAAATATAGGCCAACAAGTTGGATAACCTAGAAGAAATGGATGAATTCCTAGAAACTTATAAACTACCAAAACTGAAACATGAAGAATTAGAAAATTTAAACAGACAATTACCAACAAAGAAATTGAATCATTAATCAAAAAACTCCTAACAAGCAAAGTCCAGGGCCAGATGGCTTCCCAGCGGAGTTCTACCAAACATTTAAAGAAGACTTAATAACTATTCTTCTCAAACTGCTCCAAAAAAGAAAGAAAGAAAGAAAAGAAAAGTAACCAGAAAAAAGAAGGAAAACTTCCAAATTTATTCTGTGAGGCCAGCATTACCCTGATACCCGAACCAGAGAAAGACACTACAAAAAAAAAAAAAAAAAAAAAAAAAAAAAACCAGAGAGCTACAGGCCAATTATCTCTGATGAACATAGATGCAAAAATCCTCAACAAAATACCACCAAACTAAATCCAACAACACATTAAAAAAAAAAAAATCATTCACCATGATCCAGTGGGATTTATTCCTGGGTTTGCAAGGGTGGCTCACTATTTGCAAATCAATCAATATGATACATCACATCAACTAGAGAAAAGATCAGAACCATATGATGTTTTCAATAGGCACAGAAAAAGCATTTGACCAAGTACAACATCTATCCATGATAAAAACCCTCAACAAAGTAGGTTTAGCGGGAATATACCTCAATATAATAAAGGTCCTACATGAAAAACCCACCACTAACATCATCCTTTATGGGGGAAAACTGAGAACACTTCCCTTAAGGTCAGGAACAAGACAAGGATGTCTACGCTCCCCACTTTTATTCAACATAGTACTGGAAGTCCTAGCCACAGGAAAAAGAAATAAAAGGCATACAAATGGGCAAGTAAGAAGTAAAACTTTCACTACTTGCAGATGACATAATACTATATATAGAAAACCAAAAAGATTCCACCAAAAAGCTTCTAGAACTCATAAGTTCAGTAAGGTTGCAGGACACAAAATCAGTGTACAGGAATCTCTTGCATTTCTATATACCAATGACGAAGCAGCAGAGAGAGAAATTAAGAAAACAATCCCTTTTATAAGTGCACCCAAAATAATAAAATAGTAAGATACCTAAGAATAAACCTAACCAAAGTAGTGAAAGTCCTATACAGAGAGAAAGAGAGAGAACTTATAAAACTTAACATTAAAAAAAAAAAAATCCCAAATAACCCAATTAAAAATGGGCAGAAGACATGAATAGACATTTCTCCAAAGACAACGGTCAACAGATACATATAGAGATCATCACTCACCATTAGGGAAACGCAAATCAAAACTACAGTGAGGTATCACCTCACACATCTCAGGATGCCTAAAATCAAAAACACAAGAAATGACAGGTGGTGGTGGTAGTGTGGATGTGCAGAAAAATGAATATTCTTCCACTGATGGGAATGCAAACAGGTGCAGTCACTGTGGAAAACAGTATGGAGTTTCCTCAAAAAGTTAAAAATAGAACTATACTGTGATCCAGCAATTGCATTTCTAGTTGTTTACCCAAAGAATACAAAAA
Organism: Meles meles; assembly: GCF_922984935.1. NCBI lineage: Eukaryota > Metazoa > Chordata > Mammalia > Carnivora > Mustelidae > Meles > Meles meles. Next base: position 130,023,546 of record NC_060069.1, on the reverse strand, counting down.
TACCAATTCAAGGGGATGCATGCACCCTATCTTTATAGCAGCACTATTTATAATAGCCAAAATATAGAAGCAGTGCAAGTGTTCATCAACTGATAAATGTATAAAGAAGTGGAGGTGTGTGTTTTATATACACACATACACACACATAGATATACATATTATTCAACCGTAAAAAAGATTAAAGTCTTACTATTTGCAATGGCCTGCTGAATAGAGCTAGACAGTATAATGATAAGCAAAATAAGTCAGAGAAAGACAAATACCCTATGATTTCACTCATGTGGAATTTAAGAAACAAAACAAATGAACAAAAGGAAAAAAAGAGAGAGAGACAAACCAAGAAACAGACTCTTAACTATAGTGAAAAAGCTGATGGCTGGGTTGGGGAGGAGTGAAATAGGAGACAGGGACTGAAGAGTATACTCGCCACAGTGAGCACTGGATGATGTGTGGAATTGTTGAATCATGATATTATACACCTAAAACTAATGTAGGTCTGTATGTTAACTAACTGTAATTAAAATAAAAACTTTTTTTCAGGGGCACCTTGGTGACTCAGTGGGTTTAAAGCCTCTGCCTTCTGCTCAGGTCATGATCCCAGAGTCCTGGGATTGAACCCCCGCATTAGGCTCTCTGCGCAGCAGGGAACCTGCTTCCCCCTCTCTCTGCCTGCCTCTCCACCTATTTGTGATCTCTGTCTGTCAAATAAATAAATAAAATCTTAAAAAAAAATTTTTTTCAAAGATTTTAAGATTAATAGTCAGTAAAATGCTTTTTCATTAAAGAAAAAAAAAAACATTTTTTAGTGTTCTCCTGCTAGACATCAACAATTTAAGGGAACATCAACATCAGACAAGAATATTCTGTGACTATGAGGAATGATGACAAAGAAACAAATCATGACCACTGTCCAAGATGTGAAAGTGTCCAGCCATCCCCCTATAACTGAATAATAATAATAATGGCTGTTGCCTCCTGACCAGTTACAGCATTAGCCTCATTCTAGTCCTGTCTTCTAGTTAAGATTTATTAACATACCCAATGTTACCTAATTAAGAAACTTTTGCTTTCCTAACATCTCCAAAATTACTTAACACAAGTTTAAATCTTCTAATAAATACTTTCTAACACCCTCTTACTGAAATGCCCCATCATTCTCCCTGGAGTGTTTTATCTTTCATTGCAACAAGCAATAAATCAAATTTGTTCAGCTACTGGGGTAGTCCTGGTCATCTTTGACTGAGGGACACTGAAAGGTCAGAGGGGAGTTCTACTGGATCTTTGGTCAGTTTCTGAAATTGTACTCTTTGTTGTTGAAATTTCCCCTTCCTCCCTCCTTCCCTTCCTCCCTCTTCTTTCCTTCCTTCCTTCCACCCTCCCGTCCTCCCTTCCTTCCTCTCTCTCTTTCTTTCTTTCTTTTCTTTCTTTTCAATATACATCTTTGACTTTTATATCATAATTTTACTGCATCTTCTATAAATTACAATGTTGCCTGTAGCATGTTTTTAGCAAATTTTTTCACCTTGATTCCAAAAAGTTATCCTTTCTTATCCTAATACTAATTCTATGAACAGACATATGTGTGAGAAATATCCATGCAACATATTTTGTAAAATGTAAGTTACCTTTTTAGTGAATGAATTAAACTCCATGGGATACAGAGAAAACAAAATATATTCTTTCAGCTGTCCTTTTTATTACAATCTGCATGATTGTTTTTCTCTGCCTACATATGAAATTTTAGACAAGGCCAACTTTTCCTAGATACACTCAGATATTATAAATAAAATACAGTGACTTTCATTCACAATGACAGTCTCAATTAAATAATAAAACATCCAGCTAATATGGCTTCTTTCTCACCCAGCTTTTTACTTTTCAACACAGAAGTCAGGACAAGGCAGAGTAGAACGGCTGAGTCCTCCTTTCTCCCGTATCTTAGTCTTCTACTCAGACTGCGCAAGAAAAGTAAGTCCTATCTGGCATGTATGGAATTGGCACTAGTTCCCACTGAGGATGGCACATTGCCCAGTGCTGATTCTTTTCCTCTCATTTTCTGAACAGAGTTAATGAAAACTAACAAATAATGGGACAGTACCTCAGGGCTGGCAATAATGGAAGCTGTTACCACATCTAAGCCTGAACAGTAAAATAAATATTTACCAAAGTCAGAGGAGGAATTATAGCTATAGGAAAAAGAGCTGTTAGCAGAAGCTGTGATCACCGGTAGAGAAATTCAACCATGACTAGATAGTGGCAAAGCTGAGAAGGAACCAATGGAATAAATACCCCAGACTCGTTTGACCGATACTCTCTGATCTCCTGCTAGCAACTCTAATTAACTGAATCCAATCAAAAGCCAGAGGGCAAGGAAGCCAGCTAGTGGATTCTGTTATATAGCCTCTCAGGGCACATAGGAAGGTGAAGAATGATGAAAAGTTAATCTAAAGGGACAAATAATGAATATCCAACAGATCGCAGGCCAATGAATCTACCCCAGATGATAAAGTAAACTATAAGAACATCCAACAGAAACAGCAAGTATTAGAACTATTATAAGAGTTCAGTAAGCTTTCTGGACACATAATCAACTTGAAGTCAATGATATTTTCTTACCAGCAAGAGCCAACTAGAAACTAATAGAAGATGAGGCATCATTCCCACTACCAATTCAGTTAACAATACCTAAGAACTTTCTGGAGAAAATTTATAACTTCTATTAAAAGACACAAAATAAGGTTTAAATATATGGAAAAATATTCCATATTCATATGAATATGATACCACATAAATTTCTCTCAAATCTATAAATTCAATGATATTCAAGGAAGATTTTTTTTTAATTTTTTAAAGATTTCTTTATTCAAGAAAGAGAGAGAGTAGGGGAAGGGGAAGGGGAAGAGGGAGAGAGAAGAGAGAATACTCAAGCAGACTCCCCACTGAGCATGGAGCGTGACATGATTCCAGGGCTTGATTCCAGGACCCCAAGATCATGACCTGAGCCAAAAACAAGATTTGGTTTCTTAATTAATCACACCACCCAGGTGCTCCAAGGAGAAAAATATTTTTAAGACTTAACAAATTCTAATATTCACATTGAATATATATGTTTGCATATGCATAGAGTAGTTTTGATAAAGAACAAAGAGACATGACTCATCTACCCAGTTAAAATGCATAGTTGGAAAGTTTAGCACAAAACATGAGTATAGTACCAGTGTGGAACAGATAAATAAGTAAATTAAATAAATAAATAAGTAGGATGTATAGATGAGTATTTGATATACAATATGATGGCACCATAATCGGAAGAATTAATATTATTAAAATACCTATACAACCCAAAGCCATTTATAGATTCAGTGCAACCCCTATGAAAATTTCAATGACATTATTTACAGAAATAGAAAAAAAAAATTCCTAAAATTTGTATGGAACCATAACAGAACCCAAATAGCCAAAGCAATACTAAGAAAGAAGAGCAAAGCCAGAAGCATGACACTTCTAAATTTCAAACAATGTTACAAAGCTATAGTGATCAAAACAGTATGGTACTGGCATAAAAACAGATACAGAGACCAAGAGAATAGCATAGAGAATGCAGAAATAAACTCACACATACATGGTCAATTTACTTTTGACAAGAGAGCCAAGAATACCCAGTGTGGAAAGCACAGTCTTTTCAATAAATTATAAGGGGAAAACTGAATATTCACATACAAAAGAATGAAACTGGACTCCTATATTATACCAGTCACAAAAATTAACTCAAAAGGATTACAGACTTAAATGTAAGGACTGAAACCATAAAACTCCTCGTAAATAATACAGGGAAAATGCTACTTGATATTGGTCATGGCAAAAATTTGCATATGACACCAAAAGCACGAGCTACAAAAGCAGAAATCAACAAGATGGGCTAACTACTTGAATATAAAAACATTCTGCATGGCAAAACAAGCAATCAACAGAATGAAGAGGCAACCTAAAAAATTGGGAGAAATATTTGTGAGCCATATATTGCATAAGGGGTGAGTATCTAAAAATATATAAAGAATTCAAATAACTTAATGCCAAATAATAACTATAACACTAATTTGATTAAAAATGGGCAGAGGACCTAGCAAACATGAAAAGGTGTTCAACACTGAAGGAAATGAAAACCATAATGAGACATCACTTCATACCCATTAGAATGGCTATTATCCAAAAAAAAAAAGTAATAAGTGTTGGAGTGGATTTCAGTGAAAGAGGACACTTACGTACTGTTAGTAGGAATATAAATTGGTACAGCCCCTATAGAAAATAATACAGTGTGCTCAAAATAATTAAAAATGAAAATAGAACTATAATATGATCCAATTATATAATCCCACTTCTGGGTATTTATCTGGAGGAAATGAAATAATCATTTGAATAGTTGTCTGCACTCCCATATTCATTGCAGCATTATTCACAATAGCTAAGATATGGAAGCAACTTAAGTGTCTATCAAAGACCAATGGAGAAAGAAAATGTAGCATATATAACAATGGAGTATTATTTGGCCATTAAAAAAGAAGAAACCCCTGTTATTTGCAACAACATGGATGAAACCTGAAGGCATTATGCTAAGAGAAATGAGACAGAGGAAGACAAATATCATATTATCTCATTTATTTGTGGAATCAAAACAAAGACAAAGACAAAAGACACCAAATTCATAGAAACAGAGCATAGAATGGTAGTTGCTAGGAGCTGGGTGTTGGTTAAAGGGCATAAACTATAAACTTCCCATTTTAAAATAAATAATTTTGGGGGACCTAATATACAGCATGGTGACTACAGTTAACAATACTGTATGACATCTGTTTTATATAATTGAAAGTTGCTAGGCAAGTAAACTTTAAATGTTCTCATCAAGAAAAAAAATTAAAAACTGTAATTATGTGAGGAGATGGAAGTGTTAACTAACCTTATTGTGATAATTATTTTGCAATATGTATGTATATCAAATCATTTTGTATACCTTATACTTACATAATGTTATAATGTCAATTATATCTCCAAAAAGCTTAGGTGAGAGAAGCTGGCATCACAAAGTCATAGGAAGAGGATAGATTTTTTTTTTTCATGATACTGCAGGGAAGTATAAAGTTACACTTCATATGAAAGTTAATTCTAGGTCCCTACTTTACACAAAAAAATAATCATGTCCTCCAGATTAAGGAACCAATTACAGAAAAGTAAATATAAAGCTAATTTAGCTACTGAGGAAGATATTCATGATCTAGATGTATGGAAATAAATAATGTCTTCAAAGTAAAAACTGGAAACAGATTAAAAAGTAAACTGGAAACAAGGGATTGACCACATCAAAATTAAAGACCATTTAAGAGAGGGCAGTTGGAAGAGTATATTTGCAACATCTAAAACTGATAAATGATTAAAAAAGAGACTATACAAGTACTTGCAAATCCCCAAGAAAAAGAAAGAAAATTTGATAGAAAAATGGACAAAAGATCTGAAGAGGCAATTCACAGAAGAACCCAAACATCTGACAAGCATGTGTAAAGTGGTTCAAACTTACTATTAATGAAATAATTGCAAATTATAACAACGATATAGGATTTCATATTCATCAGGATGTTGAATTCAGAATATGGGTTAATTCTGATTATTGGCAAGGATGTGGGTAGACAGGAACTTTCACGCCCTGCTGGCAGTCTGGCAGTGTACACTGCAACAGCCTTTCTGGAAAGCCATCTGGAAATATTTAGCAAAATTGCGTATGCGTGTTTCCTATGACACAGAAATCTCAGTCTTAGTATACATCCCAGAAAACACGTGCACAAATCAGTGTGGTGATATTTATAGAGAGACTCATTTAAGCATTTTTTTATGGTAATAGAAAACATGGGCATCTTAGAGTATCCATTACCAAGGACTTGGTCAGTATAATGTAGTGGACATGGACCATAACGCAGCATTAAGATGCAGTGAGTCACGTGTTCATGGAGCAACAAAGATGGCTGGGAAACACAGCAGGGTGCAAGGCAGGAAACTGATCAGGGTCACCATATGCACACGTACACATGTCTGAATGAGTTGGAATATGATTTTAGACCAGATATGACTGTTAAAAAATAAATATCACTAAATATCTATGGAAGACTTAACAACTGTGTGTGTATACACGTGTGTGTGTGTGTGTGTATGAAACATGTATTTTTAAAAGGCGTAGTTAAGGTTATCCTCTGTCTTAGTTCAGGCTGCCATAACAAAGTACTACAAAATGGGAGGCTTATAAACAACAGAAATTTATTTCTCATAGTTCTGAAGGCTAGAAGTCCAAGGTCAGGGTGCTGGTATGGCAGGGTTCTGGTGAGAACCCCCCTTCAGATTATAAACTGTCAATTTCTCTTTGTATTCTCATTTGGTGGAAAAAGAATGAAAGGATTTTCTGGGTTCCTTTTCATGAAGGCACTATTCCCATTCATGAGGGCTCAGCCCTCAGATTTAATTTCCTCCCAAAGGCTCCACCGCCTAATACCATCACTTTGGGGCTGAGGATTTCAACATATGAATTTGGGGGAGGATGTAAACATTCATTCCACTGCATCATTGCAATATATAAGGATTTTAAACATTTTTATCTATCCTCATCATTCAATTATAAAATGGTAGGATTTAAATTTGCTGATATTCAGATATTTAGAAAAGGAAGCTTGGAATATTTCCTTAATTACAACTAAAGTAAGTCTGTGGCTCTGATAGTTATTTGGGGAGGACTACTAAAAAATGCAGAGAACTGCTTCATAGCCAAGTGGTGACAGTATCAATTATCCTTCACATGAGTTAAATTCTTCTCTGTGCCTTCTGTGAATTTGCAGATTAAAGCTAGAGTCAGAAGAGTGCTCTGAGAACACATAAGGGACAGTAAAATGAATTTTGCCCTTAAAATTTTTGAAGGAAAAAAAAAGAGGAAATTTAATCAGCCACTTTACATTTACATTATTGATTACCAGCAGGATTTTGACTGTCATGGGTAAATGTCAGGAACACTAATTAGATTATTTCACAATTTGTGTGGAAATTAACAGCAGACATTATTGCATATAAAATGCAAACTCAGAAGAAAGGAGTTTTGTTCTTTTAAGCCTTTTCCTTCCTCATAAGGCTGCTTTCTTTTCCTATATCTTTTATATCCGTAGGATGATGGGATCAAACTGTGCATTGCTCAGAATATAGATTGGTGCTGGGATGTTCTGTAAATTTAAGTATGCAGACAGTGTGATTCTTATCCCTGATATACCAAGGGTCTGCATAGCCACGTGGAAAGATTAATTACAGCTCACATCAATTTTGGCCTCTAGATGTCATGTAAAGAACATAACATCAGAGAGGAAGCTGCAGAATTTTGATGATAGCCATCTGAAAAACTGTATGAGTGGGAGTGGGAGGAAAAAAGGACTCTTGTATTCTTTTACAGGGTGGGTACTCTCTTTCGAGGCAGGCAAAGGCAGGTAGGCTGAAAAGAAATGCAACTCACTTCAATTAGTTAACTGGTAGGATTAAAAGACAAATGAGGATTTATAAGAGGCATGCTCTCTATGAAAACTCTCTAAGATTACAAGTGATTATTGTTGATAGTATTCAGAGTAGTCAAGACAATGCAGCAATTAATCCTCTATTGTATCTTTAAGAGAAAAACCAGAAAGCAACAAGAACGGACATTTCTGGGCATTTAAATGATCCTTCCCTGAAAACAGAATAAATAGAAGAGGAGCAGATTTAAATGAATCTTAATTAAATTATTATATATGTTTAATTGCAGTATTTTAGTGTGACACCAGACAAATGATATGGGCTTCATTTTTGTGCAAGCTGCTTCACAGCAGGAAAATAAAATGTGTTTCAGCCTGTTTCACAAAACTGAGCAAAAAGGGAACTAGATGAATCGCAGAAAAAAATCCATCACAAAAATTGTATAACACGGATTAGAAAAGAAGACCGTATCTGTTCGTCCTATGTTTCTTACAATCTTCAGTTAATTCATCACAGTGTAGCTCCCTGGATATTTAAGGACAATGGGAAATGTCCACAAGCCTTCCTCTTATTTCCATTTGCAGCCCTAGAGTGCAGTGGGCTGCAAACAACAAGCCATTTAAATGCTTCCCAAAGAGAATAGATATGCTGCAAGTAGGCAAGCTTGCTGTAAGATGAGCAAGGAAACACAAAGCAGACCCAGTGAGGATAGGGAAATCATGCAGAAGAACCAAAAGGAAGGAAGAGGGGCAGAATATAAGAAAATGAGAATCTGCTTAAACCGATGTATGGTAATAAGCTCAGACACTAGAAAAACTTCACAGTTGAAAGTGAAACAGTACATCTGATTTCAGAAGCAGAACAGTGGAATAATGAATAGTGTTGAACCTTTTGGTCCTTAAAACTAGGTTCAGATTCATCCCCAGGAAAACTCTAGTGATTGAAAAAGTACTAGATTCCCCTTGAGTAGCTGAAGTTGAATTTCTTCTTTTTCCCTGGAGCTGCCAAAATAGAGGAATAAATTCAAGAGTAATTGCTGGACTTGGTCTCACAATTATAGGTCTTATTTGTGCATCTGAATTAAACAACTTTTTGGTCAAAGAAAGTTTTACTGAGTGTCCAACAAAGGACATGATTAGTATTATGTCTAAAATCAAATTACACTTCTATTCTAAAAGAAAAAACACACTATTTTCAAATCATCATAGTATTAATCTCAAGCATTTCTCAAGCCAGAAGCCAAACACTCTTATCATCTCTTTCCCCACTGATGATTTGAAAGGTTTCCTGTAGTAAGAAACAATTTTAAAAGAGATTACTAGGCCTAAATCAAAGAGCTACTAGCAGCCGAAACCTGCATATCTACAATTCAAGGCAAATGGAGGCGAAAATGTCTCTTGGAAAATGGCAGCCATCACCCAGCTTATAACAAAAATATCCCCCAACGTATCACTAAAGTGTATCATGGCAACATGGACACAAATGATAAAAATGACAATAGCATACACCATAAGTCTTGGGCAATCTATGGGCAGAATCTAAAAATTTGCATTTATCAAGATTTATCAAGAATTCATAAAAATTTGCATTTACTATATACATTTAGTTTGTACATCTGTGAGCTGTCCAGGTTAAGGCACCTAGAGTGTCACCGAATTGCAAATAAAAGGAGGACTCAGTCTACCTTCCTTACTGCCACTGGATCAGCAACTCAAATGCATGAACCAGGAAAGTGGACACAGGACTCACATCTCCTTAAAGCATACTTGTGTGCTTCTATTAAATATTTCTATTTGTATGCCCCTTGACTCTGTGTCACCACCAAGATTTGCATTAGACAACTGGGGCCAATTCTCATTTTTGTCCTTTTGTTCTTGTTTGTCATTTACCATGAGAAGCACACAATCCCCATGCAACACCTCACACCAAGGATCCCATCCCAAGTGCTAGAAGCACTGAGGAAAGTAAAATACTAAATTGGAGGAAGGAAAGAGAGACAGAGACAAAGACACAGAGGCACAGTAAAAAAGACAATGAGAGAGGAGTATCTCTTAAAACTAAGCACGTAGAAAGCCAAAAGATACATCCAAAGTCCTTGTGCTCAAAGGACAGGACAGAGGAAGTATTTGAGGAACAGAATAACAAGAAAGACCAAGGATCAATAAATCAAAATAGACTCTCTTTTCCCATCTTCATGTTCTATTTCAATCTGCACTTGCTTGAGGATAAATAAGCCATTTTCTGTTCTCTGTAGTTAATTTTGTGTTCAGTGGAGTATGTAAGCATGCGTCTTAACTCTTATAAATAATAGTGCATGTGCTGAATACAGGGAGAAAAGTGGCTTAAAGGAAGGAAAGTGAGACTATACCCTTTTTTAAATCAATAACTCTGTTTTTCCAAGTTTTGTAAGCCATAAGCCAAATCCTAAAGAGAAATTTCATAATGTCTAAGGACAACTATAGATATCCTTAAACCATCACTTATGCAGTAATTTTTGCAGTGCTTATTCAGTAATTTAGCACATAATAAATAACTAAAAATAAATTACATATCACTCTTTTGAATTGTCAAATGCTACACAGTTCTCTTTTTAAATTTCTTAGTGTCAAGAGTTGTAGCCGCCAACAGTATTTTTTATCATAGCACTATAATGTGTTGCTCGATAAATGCAATTACTGATTCTTTTTTTCTAAGATATGGGAGAAAAAGAAAATTTTCATAGTATCAAGACTAATTATTAGAAACAAGAACTTTCTTTTTTTCTTAACAATAGGTGCCAGTCAAGCTTAGGCAATGCTTTACAAGTATTCATCCAATTCTTACGTCAAATGAGTTCAAGAAAGTGTTGAATCACTACACTGTACACCTGAAACTAATATTACACTATATGTTAACTATCTGGAATTTAAATAAAAACTTTTGAAAAAAATTAAAAAAAGAAATCACTGAAACAGGTCTAGAAAGGACTTCAAATGACAAATGCTTCCCCTTCACAGTACATAAATTTCAAAGATATATAAATCAGGCCTCCATTTCCCTCCTTCTCCCCTCCCAAGGACTGGTTGTAACAGTAATTTCCACCTAATAATCATTGCTATTGTGAATGTATCATTATATGTGATCATGTACACATACTCAATGTTTTTTCTCTAAGTATTAACCATTCTCAAGAAGACTTCTTCATAGCACATCTTTATTCATCTTTCTAAAGAGTAATATTCTCTAGAGCTCTGAATAGCTCAATTTCTTGTCTCAAAACAATAATGATCATGTCATCATTTCTACTGATTGACCCAAATTCAAAGTACTGCAATTGCAGTCTCTTCTCTGTATTTCTACCAAATACTGCATGTCCATGCATGCGTGCACATGCACACAAACACACACACACACACACACACACACACACACACATACACAAACACAGCATTATTAGCTACCATCTAGATAAGCTTTTATAAACTTAGTAAGCTCCCATGGCCATCTCATTTCTAGAATAGATCAATGCCTTTAGTTTCCCTGTTAAAATTCTTTTCCCAACCAAATAAATCCCATTATTTCTTGGGCCTCCTGTGGATATTGTATGTCAGTTTTCATTTGCTGGATCTTGCTGGGCATGTATGCTAAGAATAAAAAAGAGCCATTCCTGGATAGGCATCAAAAAAAGTAAAATTTCCTATATCAGAATTAGTTATATTCTGTGGATTTCTGTTCTAGACAGGGTAATTCTAGCTTCCATAATATATAAACTCGCAAATCTTAGTGGCTTAACATAATAGCATTGTATTTCTCTCTCATGTACCAGTCATGTTACTCAGGTACTGTACAGTATATTACTCATGTAAGGAACTTGTGTTCTTTGTACAATATGGATTTCTATACTCCAGAAACCCCAGCTCCTTCAGAACCCCAGAACCTTATATTTGATGGCTCCCAAGGATTCCCATAGGACAGTAGTGATCCAAAACCCCTGAAGATCCCAAGACCCTATCAGTGGATCCATGAAGTAAAGCTAGCTTTATCATAGTAAATAAAATGTAAATAAATAAGTAAACAAATAAGTAAGTAAATAAAATGCCATTCTTTAAATCTAACCCCAGAAGTGAATAACTGCATTTTTGAGAACTATATAATGCATGATATCATAGGCACTTGAATAAGGAATTATGAAAGACTTTCAAAATGTAAACAATGCCACTCCTCTCACTATAGTTTTGGAAAATATAATTATTTGTCCAAAATTGATTGTTTCTATAATGAGTTTTTACTTTTATAGTAAATATATTAAAATAAATAATTCCAAAATTTTTTGTAATTTTCATTTCTAATACAATAAATATTGATGGATATAATTTATAAATATGAATGCTCTTGAGATCGTCAATATTGTTTAAGGGTATAATGGGAGGGACCTTGAGACCAAATATGTTGAGAACTATTATAGGAGGGCATCATATATTTTCCTTTCATGTGTGTAGCTGGGGAAAGAGAGTGAGGAAATTATAGCCATATCTCAAGCCCTGTGACCCAAAAATGGAATACAACATTTCTGTTGCTGTCCATTGTTGAGTCCTACCACATGACCCTTGAAGAAAAGGAACAAAGGCTCTGGGAAATGTAGCCCCTGTCCATCAGCCACCTTTGAGCTACAATTCTATTCTATGGAAAAAGGAACACAAATCTTTAGTAGACAGGTAACTGTCCCTTCCACAATTTCTTTTTTTTATTTTTGAAGATTTTATTTATTTATTTGAAAAACAGAGATCACAAGTAGGCAGAGAGGCAGGCAGAGAGAGAGGAGGAAGCAGGGTCCGTGTTGAGCAGAGAGCCCGATGCAGGGCTCGATCCCAGGACCCTGAGATCATGATCTGAGCTGAAGGTAGAGGCTTTAACCCACTGAGTCACCCAGGCACTCCACCTTCCACAATTTATAATAGTAATAGTAATTATTCTCTTAGAAAGATATTTCTAGGAAAGAACACGCCTTAGTTGAGTTTCTTCCATTCCTTTTTATTTCCTTTTCTCCCAAATTTAAGTATCATCGACATACAATATTATATTAGTTTCAGGTGTACAACATAGTAATATACATTACAAAATGATCATAGTAAGTCCACTTACCATCTGTCATCTATATGAAGTTAATAAAATATTGCCTATATTCCCTATGCTATACATTACATCCTCATAACTTGTTTATTTTTTAACCGGAAATATGTATTTCTCGATCTCCTTTACCCATTTTACCAAACCCCCAAATCCCTCATCTCCGGCAAATATCTGTCTGTTTTCCATAGCTATGAGTGGTTTTGGTCTCTTCATTTGTTCTGGCTTTTTTTGTTTTTGTTTCCATTTTTAGATTTCATATATAAATGATATCATATGGTATTTATCTTTTCCTGTCTGACTTATTTCAATTAGTGTAATACTCTCAAGATTCACCCATGTTGTTGCAAATACTAGGTCTCATTCTTTTTATGCCTGAGTAATATTCCTTTGTAAATACATATTCCATATCATCTTTATCCTTCAACTGCTAGTGAACACTTAGTTTGCTTCCATATCTTAGCTACCATAAATAATGCTGCAATAAACACAAGGGTTCATATATCTTTTTGACTTAGTGTTTTCATTTTCTTCAGATAAATACCCAGATGCGAAATTGCTAGATCATACAGTAGTTCTGTTTTTAATTTTTTTGAGGAACCATCATATTGCTTTCCATACTGGTAGCACCAATTTATATTCCCATCAACAGTACAGGAGAGTTGTCTTTAATCCACATCCTTGCCAACACTTGTCATTTCTTGTTATTGTCATTTTCTTATTTTTGTTGTTTTGTTTTGCTTTGTTTCTGCTAGTAGCTATCTGACAGGTGTGAAGTAATATCTCATTATGGCTTAGATTTGCATTTCCCTGATAATTAGTGATATTGCGCATCTTCTCAAGTGCCTGTTGGCCATTTTTATTTCTTTGGATAAATGTCTATTCAGAGCTGCCCATTGGATTATCTGGGTTTTCTGTTTTTTGCGGGGTTTTTTGCTATTGAGTCATACAAATTCTTAATATATTTTGGATATTAGTCCTTTATCAGATACATGATTTGCAAATATTTTCTACCCATTCAGTACATTGCCTTTTTATTTTGTTAAAAATTTCCTTCTCAGCAAAAACACTTTTTAGTTTTGTAAAGTCTCATTTGTTTATTTTTGCTTTTGTTGCCCTTGTCTGTGGAGTCAGATCAGAAAAATATCACTAAAAACCAATGTCAAGGAATTTACTGCCAATATTTTCTTCAAGAAGTTTTATGGCTTCAGGTGTTACATTTAAGTCTTCAATACATGTTGAGTTACCTTTTGTACATGGTATAAGATAGTGGTCTAATTCTCTCAACATCATTTATTGAAGAGACTGTTCTTTCCCCATCATGTATTCTTGACTTATTTGTTGTAAATTAATTGACCATATATGTGTGGACTTTTTTCTGGGCTTTATATTCTGTTCCATTGATTTAGGTATCTGTTTTTGTGCCTGGACCATACTGTTTTGATTACTATAATTATGTGGTATAGTTTGAAATCAGGGATTGTGATAGCTCTGTTCTTTTTTTTTCCCCTCAAAATTTCTTTGGCTATTTAGAATCTTTTATGGTTTCACACAAATTTTAGGGCCTTTTGGTTCCAGTTCTCTGAAAAACGCTTTGGTATTTTGATAGAGATTGAATTCAATCTGTAGATTGCTTTGGGTTGTATAAACATTTTAATAACATTAATTCTTCTAATCCATGAGCATATCTTTCCTTTTACCTGTGTCTTCTTAAATTTCTCTAATCAGTGTCTTTTATCTCCTTGCCTTCAGCATACAGGTCTTTCACTTCCTTGATAAAATTTATTCCAAGGTATTTTATTCTTTTTGATGAAATTATGAGTGGGATTGTTTTTTTAATTTCTCTGAGAGTTCACTATTAGTATGTAGAAACACAATAGAATTCTGTGTATTAATTTTGTATCTTGCAACTTTGTTGAATTTATTAGTTCTAATAGTTTTTTTGGTGGAGACTTCAGTGTTTTCTGCATCACTTCATCTGCAGCTAGTGTTGTACTTTTTCTTTTCTAATTTAGATGCCTTCTACTTATTTTTTTGCTGGATTATTATGGCTAGAACTTCTAATACTATGTTTAATAAAAGTGGTGAGAGTGGCATTCTTGTCTTTTTCCTGATCTTATAAGAAAAGCTTTCAACTTTTTACCATTGTGGATGATACTAGCTGTTTTTAATTTATGGCCTTTATTATTATTATTCCCTCTATTCCTACTTTGTTATTATCATAAATAGGTATTGATTTTGTCAAGTCTTTTTCCTTCATCTGTTGAGATGGTATGATTTTTATCCTTCATTTTGCTGACATGGTGTTATCAAGTTGACCGATATTTGGATGTTGAACTCATCCTTATATCCGTGGAATAAATCCCACTTGGTCACAGAATAATGATTATTTCACCGTATTGTTGAATTCAGTCTGATAATATCTTGTTGAAGATTTCTGCATCTCTATCCATGAGGTATATTGGCCAATAATTTTCCTTTGTGTGTGGTATTTTTCTCTCGTTTTGGTATCAGAGAATATTGCTGACCTCATAAAATAGTTAAAAATTCCTTCCTCTTCCCTCTTCAATGTTTTCTGCAAAATTTGATAATGAAAGATAAAAAAAAAGTTAAATCGTCTTTGAATGTTTGATGAAATTCACCAGTGACACTGTCTGGTCCTGGACTTGTTTTTTGGTTTTGATTACTGATTCAACTTCATTATTATTAATCAGTCTATTTGATTTTCTATTGCTTGATGACTAGTTTTAGAAGATTGGGTGTTTCTAAGAATGTATCCATTTCTTCTAGGTTGTTCAACTAGCTGGCATATTAACTATTCATTCTATTCCATTATGATCTTTTATATTTCTGTGGTATCCATTGTAACTTATCTTTCATTTCATTTCATTGTAACTTATCTTTCATTCGGGTCCTCTTCCTTTTTTTTCTCCATGAGTCTTGCTAAAGATCTGTCAATTTTGTTTATCTTTTCAAAGAACCAGTCCTTAATTTCACTTATTTCTTTTATTATTTTTTTACCTATTTCATTTATTTCTGTTATGACCTTTATTATTCCCTCCTTCTACTAAATTTGAACCTCACTTGTTCTTTTTCTGGTTCTTTTATGAAAAAAATTAAATTATTTGAAAAGTTTCTTGCATCACGAGGTAAGTCCATATTGCTATGAACTTCCCTCTTAGAACCACCTTTGCTATAATCCATAAATTTTTGAATGTCATGTCTCCATTTTTCATTTGTCTCAATTTTTTTTAATTTTCCCTTTTTTCTTTTTCATTTTATTTATTTTTTCAGTGTAACAGTATTCATTCTTTTTGCACAACACCCAGTGCTCCATGCAAAATTAATTTTCCCTTTGATATCATCAATATCCCTTTGATCTTGTTTACTTGCCATTGTAGGGTGGTTAGAATGAGGGTGTAAAACTGGCACCTATCAATGCCAGTGCCAGCAAGACAGAAAGAGATTGTAAAGACGGTGTCCACCAGTGTTTTTGGCCCTGGGGAGAGTCCCAACAGTCTTCTGCCCCTTTGGCAGACACTTAAAAGTTTAGCAGGTAAACCTCCTTTACCTATGTTCTGGGCTCTTTTCAAATTGTTGCTTTTCATGCTGGGTCCCAGGGCGAGTGGGTCTGCATGTAAGCCCTTTAAAGGAGCAGAATCTTTGTTCCATAAAACCCTGTATGTTTCTCCCACATGTAATCCCTGTTGATTTTCAGACCCAGATGGTTGGGGCTTATCTCGCCAGTGCAGAACCTGAGTGTTGAGTTGCCTAATGTGGAGTATCAACCTTTTCTTTTGTCCTCAGGGAGAAAACATATACGTATCTATGTTTTATTTTTTTTTTTCCTTGATGTCCCTTTCAACTTCAGGTTGTTGCACGGGGTGGTGGGACTTTTGGTGAGAACATGTTTCTGCCTTTCCTACCCATCTCAAAGTATGGTTCTGTTATCCTTTGTTTTGTAGCAGGTTTCAGCTAGTTCTCTGCTTTTTTCAGCAGGATTTTTTTCTATATAGACATCTGTTGTGTCCCTGAAAGAATGTGAGTTCATGATCTTCTTACATCATCATTTTAAACCACCTTCAAGTTTCCTCCATTCCTTGCTCTTGTACTTCTTCTTAGGCAGATTAGTCATTCTTCATTTATTAATATAGTAGTCTTCTCCCAAGAACACTGTAAGTAAGTCCAACAAATATGAACATTTAATAGTAAAAATTAATAAGGGCATAAAAGAGTTGAATGTGAATAATGTGAATATACCAGACTGTGCAGGGCTCATCATGGAAAGTTGTGCAGTTTGTACACTGAATAAAGTTAACAGCTGCAGATCTCTTAGAAGCTGATGTCCAGCCAGCTCTTAACAAATCATTCAACTGACACTTGACTGTTTTCCAATAAAAGAGGTACTTTTTATTTAATAATTTTTAAAAAGCTTGACTTCACCTGACAAGGTGCTTTGTTGTTGTTGTTGTTGTTGTTGTTTTATAATTTGCACGAAGGTGCAATATAGACCATCAACGGCCTTGTCTATGAGGACAAATATTTGGTATGCTTTTATTGTCATATCCTCAGTACCTTGATTAGTCTCTGATGCATAATAAAAACCTCAATAGATACTTGTTAAATAAATACACAAAAGCACTGAACCATGGATCAATATGTAACTAAGAGATGCATTTAATGGCATAGTTTTGTTCTCTGTCCTTGACTCTGAGCCAGTTAACATTTTTATTAATGTCTTAGATATAGAAAGAAATATGCTGATTAAATTTTTAGATGATCCAATTATGAGAGGATTACCTAATGCAATTGATATTATCAAAGTTTAAAAATAAAAATGGCAGGGTAAATGATGGGCCCAAACTAACACAAATCAATTTAACCAAAATGAATACCCTGCAAGCAGGTTCTAAGAATCAATTTTATAATTATATTCTTAGGAAAGCTTAACAAAAAGTAGTTTATATGAAAAATGCTTAAAAGTTTTTGTTGACTAATCTTATAAAAGGAATTAGCAATATGACTTAGCACTAAAAGAGCAAATGGTTAAAGAAAATGAGGTATCCAAACTTAAAGATATAGTATATTAACCAAATGCTGCATGTGTTATTCTACATCTTAAGTATCATGTCAGTTTGGGATGCCATTATCTTTAAAGCTTGTATTGATATAGGTAGAGTTTGTCCTGAGGAATGCTTGACTTCCAGGAAAAATGAAGGGGGAAAAAAAAAATTCTCAGACTTAGTTGATATTCATCTGCAGATATTTGAAGGACTTGCCTGTCTTCCAAAAGGAACTTACACTGAATTTCTCTAGAAAGGAGGACTAGAGTTTAGATAGGGAAGGTTCAGGGAATGTAAGAAAATATAAGAAAAAGCAACTAACACTTAAAAGCTATCAAAAACCAAAATGCTCCATGTTTAAACCATTGTGCTCGCCCCCCCTGTTAACATTCACAAAGATCCAAAGGATAGTGACTGGTCTCTGAAGAATCATCCACTTTATCAGGGATCATATATAACTTTGAAGATCCCCTTCTTGGCCAAGATTCTATGCTACCCTGCGATTCTAATTCTAATTCTATTAGGTAGTAATAATAAGTAGGGAAAAAAAGGAACTTAGTGTCTTTGTCTATTAATTTATTCAGCAGAATGTTCATGAATGAGTTCATGCAAACCAATGAGTACCTTTCGCCCTCTTCTCACCTAAACATCAGGAACTACAAATATATACACAGCTGCCCTCATTGATCTCTCTCACTCTCTCTCTTTCTCTCTTCTGGCAAAGTCAAGTTCTTTTATCAACCACTGAGGTGGGCTGCTAAGCGACCCATCCAGTACTCCTTTGCTTTACTTTCCCACTCTCTATTCATTCTTAACATCAAACTCCACCTTTGTTAGCACATTCATGAGGCCATTTTGTCAACAGAAAAGGCATCATTTCAACACATTCATTAAAGAATCCTTCTTTACCCAATAGTAATATTGAAGTTACCTTGCGCAGAAGATTTCCAAAGAAAGTATGTTTATTTTCTGTCACTTTTAATCATTACCCTGTTTCAGAGACAATTTCAAAAATTAGTAAATGGCAGCTAAATCCAACTTATATTCGTTTCCTATACTAAAAGCTATTTTTTTTACTGTTTTTGTTTTGTTTTGTGTTTGTTTTACTTAATGTCCATGTATTGGTTTCCCTAAAAGGTGAGACAACACAATGAAATGGGGAGAAGAGTGGATTGAAAATATCCAATTCATATAAGCTCTATACCTGCATGCATGTACTATTATCAAATTTGCTGAAAATACTAGAAACACACAGAATCTGTTTTTCTTTTCAAATTTTGTATAATACAATGAAAATAACAACTGTTTTAAAACATTGAATTCAAATAATTTTTTTGATAGCACAAATTAGAACTGCAGAGCAGAACTAATCTCATGCTCCAAATACCAAGTCCAAGTAAGAGCTCCAGTTGTAGCAAATATTACATTCAGCAAGGGGTAAGTCATACATATGAGGTAGTAAATGTATTTGATGACAAAAGATAATCTGAGCCTAGAGATTCATCCAATATGGATCCTTTTGGACCGAAATATGAATCATAAAATCAGCCTCACAATGAAATACAGCAACTAGGTGAAACTCCCACTGCTGCTTTTGACACAGCTACATGCAGAATTTGAAACAGAAAATATGAGAAACAGATGGGAGAAGAGTCCTAACCTATAGTAGGTTGATAGTATATAAGGGAAGTTCACTAATTTCTTCTCATGAAACATGAATCACCCAACAGCATCCTTCTCTCTTTTATGCAATATAGTAGCAAGCAGATTTATAGATTTATACTAGCTTTAATATACAGAATATTTGGTTAAATTCTCTTATTTTCCAAAAAATTCCTAAAAAGTGTACTCCCAAAATATGATTAAAACTGAGAAAATATTTGTTGGAATTTTTTATTATGTTCTAAAGGCACTGGATATCCTGTTTCATTCATATTCATACAACATAATAAGACAAAGGTAAGGGGCGCCTGGGTGGCTCAGTGGATTAAGCCGCTGCCTTCGGCTCAGGTCATGATCTCAGGGTCCTGGGATCGAGTCCCGCATCGGGCTCTCTGCTCAGCAGGGAGCCTGCTTCCCTCTCTCCCTCTCTCTCTCTCTCTGCCTGCCTCTCTGCCTACTTGTGATCTCTCTCTGCCAAATAAATGAATAAAATCTTTAAGAAAAAAAAAAGACAAAGGTAAGACTAATTATATTGATCTTATCAATACATATCAAATAGGCATAACTCATTTATTTAGAGTAAAGCAAAATAAAACCTCTCGTTTGACCTAAAATAAAGACATTTGAAGAGATTTTTTTTAAGTAGACAAAAACATACCTGCCTAAAGCAGGATAATTGTTACAAAGAAAAATTTAATATTATCTACTGAAATTACAGATTCATTTGGTCTTCAACCCAACAATCCCATCTCTAGAAATGTATCCCAAAGATATACTAGCAATGATATGAAAAGGAATATGGACAAGGTTATTTATTGAAGAACTCTTTTATATTAGCAAAAACAGGGCTAAATGTCCACCAACATAGGGCTTGTTTAATAAATTAAAATATGGACCACAAGGTAGAACACTTTGCTACTCTAAAAATACATGAAGAAATTTCTGTATA
This sequence comes from Meles meles, assembly GCF_922984935.1. NCBI lineage: Eukaryota > Metazoa > Chordata > Mammalia > Carnivora > Mustelidae > Meles > Meles meles. The sequence continues at coordinate 130,003,239 of NC_060069.1, read as the reverse complement.
TTATTCTAGAATATTTTCTTACATTTATCATTAGTTGGGGAAAAAAAGCAAAGTAGGAATAAGTGAGTATATCACAGTTTACCTAAGAAAGGATATGAATATACATGTTTATATTTGACAAACAAGCAATGAAACAAAAGATCAAGATTTTTTTAAGAAAGTGTTTACCAGGGTGCCTGGGTGGCTCAGTGGGTTAAAGCCTCTGCCTTCGGCTCAGGTCATGATCCCAGAGTTCTGGGATCGAGCCCCACATTGGGCTCTCTGCTCAGCAGAGAGCCTGCTTCCTCCTCTCTCTCTGCCTGCCTCTCTGCCTAGTTGTGATTTCTTTCTGTCAAATAAATAAAATATTAAAAAAAAAAAAAGTGTTTACCAATAGGCAGAACAAGGGTTCAGGATCATGGGCAAAAGAACAGGAGCTATGTAACTTTGAACACATAACACACACATACACACACACATTTAATCCTGAAAAATTATATGTATACACACACACACACGTGTGTGTATAATAACAATAGACAAATAAAATTGTGCAACTTTCTGGTGGCATAACCAACCAGAGAATAAATACTTCATGGGTCTTTAATAAAGTAATTAACTAAAACAAAAACATTCTGATTTCTATAATCATACTGTTGGTGAAAATTATGATTATTGGTGGAAATTTCTGTATGTTTTGTGGGATAAAGCAGATAATATTCTATCACTGCTAGCACTGGTAGGGATTGGCATTCTCTATATGGCAGAAAGGGGATCTAAAATAATATTAGAATTGGTTAAATAAAAATTCAGTAGTTTTGAATTGTAATGGAAAGAATCAATTGAATGCATGCTCTATTTCACCTTAAAAAAGTAATCCTACCTGCACTCACTGATAAGTCCTAAAATTAATGACCTATAGTTGCATGTAAATTAAAGGATTTCTTGGAAAAAAATGTCCATTCCAGCTTTGGAGATGAGTACTTACAAGATGATCATGGAAGTTCATAACTCTCAAAGACAAAGACTACTCTAGTCATATCAAAAGGAGTAACAAGTCAACTTGACAAGGCTCCCAGCCAGAGAATGGACAAAAAGGGTAATCACTATAATGGAGGAAGCATATCAAATATATTTAAACTGATGAATTCATAATTATACTAAAAGACAAAAAAAATTGGTCAACTAATTAACCTACTATTTTAAAAACTGGTAAAAAGAAAAGAATAAGCATTTATCCTGCATTCTCTATGTGAATTTTACCAAATAATAACGAAATAAACAAACTAAGTATTTGTCTTTCTAGAATTAACCCAGGTAATAAATGAAAAACAAATTAAAAGAATCACAGTATCACCAGTTTTTAGTCCCTGAAATATTAATGAATAAAGATATTAATTATTAATGACAACTAAGTAACAGAGAAACAAAATTATGTGCTTCCTAATGAAAGGACATATCACTACTAGCAGAGGAGATGTAGCAAAAAAATCACACTTAAACCTGATCAAACTTTTAAATTCAACTATCAGTGCACACAATATACGAGGGCTAGACAAATATGCTAAAAGACATCATGAAGATTCAATCAGTGAAACCCAGACTGTGAGAAATGCTAAAGAAAAGTGACAATTGTTTTAAATTCATGAACATCAAAGAAAGAAAAGATGGAGAACAAACCTCTATATTAAGAAATTAAGAAGACATTTCAAATCAAATGCACTGTGAAACACTTGCTTGCATATCAAGTGACCCAAACAAACAATTATATTTATGAGGCAATTGTAAGTTACAATAATGACTGGTATCTCAGGTATAAAGGAATTTTAATCATCACATTTAGGTGCGATACTGGTGATGCATTTCTTGAGTCCTTAATTTTTTGAGATACGTGCTGAACTATAGTTGAAATGCCATAACGTTGGGGGTTATTTCAAGATAATACAGTAGAGTCTTTTTTTTTTTTTAAGATTTTATTTATTTGACAGAGAGAAATCACAAGAGAGGCAGGCAGAGAGAGAGGAAGGGAAGCAGGCTCTCCGCTGAGCAGAGAGCCCGATGCGGAACTCGATTCCAGGACCCTGAGATCATGACCTGAGCCGAAGGCAGCGGCTTAACCCACTGAGCCACCCAGGCGCCCCAATACAGTAGAGTCTTAGTTGGTGAGGGTATTAGGTCAAACTTCCCAAAAGCAGACCTAGTTACAAGGATTTATGGTCCCCTTTCATTGAGTAAGCACTGCTAGCCAGAGAAAGCAGAACTAGAGTGAGGAGTACAGGGGGGATTTCACAGAATATCCTGCAGAAGGTAGCTTTAACATGACCCTGCAGTGGAGGCCAGGAGTACAAATTAAACCTTTGAGATTTCCAGACCCAATACATAGGAGCTATACTTACACACCTCACATCTATCAATAATTGTTCAAGAGCCATTCAGCAAATTCTAAATTCCCAGGCACTATTATCTTGGAGATGACAGCGCAGAGGCAAAAGCACAAAAATAAGGAAGTGAGAAATCAACCTTATACGATACAAGGATTGTATATTACAAGGGTTATATGTGAAACAAGATTGGTGGAATACAAAATTCTAAAGTCTGGAATGGTGGATTGTGGATATGGACATTCACTCTATTATTATTCTGTGTACTTTAGAATTTGTTTAAATACTCTCTCTCTACAAAAGGTTTAAAATATTAAGTTTCTGAAATAAATAGATAAACCAATTTCACAGTATTCTCCTGGTATTCCTTGGTTTCTTTAAATTTAGATTAACTTCAATCTCTTCCACCCTCTTCACGTGGTCTTCTTCCCAGTGTCTCAGTATCTGTGTTTCTCAAATCCCTACCTCTCCATTCTCTTATAAAAAATAACAGTGATTGGATTTAAGGCCCACCCTAAACCAGGATTATCTCATTTCAAAAGTCTTAATTACATCTGCAAAGTCTCTATTCCAAATAAGGTCACACTCTCTGGTGTCCCGGGTTAGAACTTGAACCTATTCTTCACGAAAGAGGGTCGCCAGTTAAACCCACTATAGGTTGAGTAAGTATGGTGAGTGATGGAAATGAACTTGGCATAAAAAGAAGGGACAGTGTCTTCAAGCACTGTCATCTCTCTTTCCTCTAGTTCTAGGGCAATGTCCTAAGGTTATCTAGTAGCTACTTACTCCTCTACCATCTACCACATGGTCTGTTTACCATTAACTGTCAAGTTTCCTTTGTGGAAGCTGACTCATAGGCTAGAACATAGCCTACAAATCAACTTCTGGAATCCAAAAAGGCATCCTGGGTAGAGGCTGCACCTTACTTAATATAATGTCTGCTATTTGACATAAACCGAAAGAGGAGAAAGTGGGGATACTCTTCCAGCTTCTTAACTCATTTGCAGGGGTATGAAAATTTCTGGGAGATTATTTATCTCTCCTGTATCTTATCTTACCAGAAAATAGAAAGTTGTAGACCCAGAGTATATTCTCTTCACACCAAGAGAGCTCTCTGAACTAAGTCAGCCAGACTAATCATTGATATATTAAAGTCGTCGATAAGGAAATTTAGAAAATCCTTTTCTGAGCTAATTTGCCTGATTTAAAAGCCTACTATGTCTTGCTGCCAGATCCTTTTAGGGAATGTAAAAGTTAAAGATTCTCTGGGTATCTCTCTGTTTACTTCTGTAGCAGCATTAATAATTGCCCATCCACCCCCATCTACCCTAGCCCTAACACCCCAGGGAGATGAGTACCTGGGCTAAATATGGTAAAAATCTTAAACTCAATGTTTTGCCCTATCAAATAGTAAAATAATAAAGTAGAGCCAAGTGACTCATCCTGATTTTTGTGAGACCAGCAAATTTCAAACTCCTGGCAATTTCTCCTTCTCTGTCCCAAGTCCTCGCCTCCCTCCTTTTCTCCTCCTTGGGTTCCTGGTGGCACCCCCTCAGCATGTTTCCTGTCTCCTTCATCTGTGCTCCAGCAGGGCGCATTCCCTCTGAAGGGCTTCCCCTCACCTGCCAGGAGGTCGCCGCAGCCTTCCAGCCACAGAATTTCACCAGCTGCTCCGCACTGCTGCTGACTCTTGTCTGGGGCCTGATTTCCTCCCCCCACCCTGCATATTCAGCAAGCAGCTGGATTTTCTTTACTCCAGTTTAATAGCATTATCTCAAAGCCCCGGTGTGACTGAAGCTTAAAAGAGCATCAACTGTGGAACTCTCCACATATATGGGCTGGAGAAATCTGAAACCCACACTTAACGTGACTTTCCCCAGCTAAAGCAAAAAAGTTTGAAAAAAGGTGGAACGAAGGAGGAGGTGAGAAGCTTTTCTTAAACTTATTCCGTGTACATGCCTGAGCAACTTTACAGCGTGTGTTCAGCTTTAATCAGAAGATTTCTGCACAGCCTCAAGACCTAACCTCGGCCTCCAGCACACAGTGCTCACTGCGCCTTATCCTGTAAAATCAGTGAACGCTCGGGTGCACATATGCACAGTAGCTGACTTTACAAAATGGGTAGAAATGGCACTCCAGGGCCAAAGCTTGCCCTTTGTTTAAGGCTGGATCAGATTCACGTTACAGGTTTTTTTTTTCCTTTCCTTAAGATTACAAAAGTGTGATATTAGCTCCCTTGCCTATAATATATCACCCAGATTTACAAAAATTAATGGTAGACATAGCTATGGCGAGGGGGTGTTAGGAGAGGCGAAAGAGTACATGTCTTTTGATTTCTCATAAATTTCTTCCTTGACAGGCTGTACATGCCTCTTATATGAATTTTATACACACACACACACATACACACACACAAAATGACCTGGGTGAGTTTGGGAATGAAAGGAAAGGTAACAGAAAAGGAAAAAAGAACCTAGCCGGTAATGCAATAGAGTTCTATTTTTGTTTACCTTCTCTACCAAAGTAGTCACAGGTGAGTAAATAATTCTTCTCTTTTGCCAAACTCAGAATCTGAGTGTTACCCTTCCCCCCCCCGCCCCCAGCACCAAGTTCCTTTGTTGTTTATTTCCCACTTGGGAAAATACAGCTTCTGCTGAGGCTGATCACTTAAATGTTCTATCCTGGGTTTAACTTTAATCACATGGCATTTCAGCTCTGAAAATGCAACAAAATTTTGATTTAAATCTTTTTAAAATATCCTTTTACTGCTATTCAAATTTAATTATTGTAAGAACAGTACCACTATATTAAAATATAATCACCTTACACCTTTTGGCTTCATGACAATGTTCATAAAGTGCTTAATATTCATGTAACATGCTACCTCACCCTGTAATATCACTATATTTATGGAAAGAAATTGTAATCCTCTTTACTGGCTCAGGTTAATTCCAATAAAATATTAAATCCATTTTCTAATCTAAATGAGTTCATTAGGAGAGGCATGGTACTGAGAATACCAAACTCTCTATAGAGTTCAGCTTCATTACATTTCCGCACTGTGCGTTTCCAGAGCTGTTGTACTACATTTATGAGGATTTATCTGTACTGTTCCAAAAACATTCATCCTAATTCTACTCCTTCTGTGCATGCTAATCATGAATATGTTAAGTGGAAATACTAAGCTTGTAGCCAATCTCATCCCCAGATGGGTTCAAGTTATGATTACAGAAGCAAATTTGCCATAAGCACTCTTAAGGCTGTGCCAGTGAGGAGGAAATGAAGGTTTGGAGCTATGCTAAAAGAGAGAGAGAGAGAGAAGACTGAGACAGAGTGATAATGTCATAGATGCTAAGGGGAAAAGGGGGTATTTCTAGATTGCCATGTCTGGGAGAGAGAGCTTCTAGAATATATAAACAGATCTGTTCAAAGAAATTTAAAATAAATACAGGGATTAAATCATTAGTATTAACTGCCTGGAGTCTCCAAAAGTCCATAATCCAAAGTTGAACTCCACATTACTCAGCTCATTACATCTAGCAAAGCTTTACTCCATTAAGTTCTCCATTTGAAAGAAATAATGGACCTTTTAGGAAGGGAAGATGAGACCAATCTGGGATGTTCAGGTAGTGAATAATTATACAATCCCCAACTGTGTGCCCACAGAGTGTTTTGACCTGTTTTTCACATTTACCTAGCAGTTCCTTCCTTTCCTTTATAGGTAAGAGAAAATAATAGCAATAATAAGGAATCTGGTTTACATATCACATAGGATGAACCCATTAAGAATCTTCCAGTCACCTCCCATATCTGCATTTGTGGTGACCTCTGAGTAAAACATTTTAAACGACATTTCAGGTGCTTAGTTAGTAAAGCATTTCTGAAATAGACACTTGGTGGATATGTGCCTATTTTTAGTAAAAGATAAAATAAAATGAAGATCAGCAAGAAGCAAGTTATTTCTGAGCGCTAGATATTAAAGCGAGATGCAGGCCCAGTATCAGCTATAAATGTCAGCCGAAATAAATTGTCAATGAGATCCAGCGGCCACTGGTTGTCACTGTTGTACCACAAAACAGCAGCGCAAGTACTCGTCTTTCAAAAGCCTGCCTTTAAAGAGTAAAGTTTGAAACGATGTACTTGACTATTTGGTTCATCACCAAAGCAGAAACCCATACCAAGGCCCCATGAGTTTCAGACTCTTATTCGGCATTTTGATGTGGAAGTCTGACCAGCAAAGATGTAAAATAAAGATATAATTATATACTTAAACTAATACCCTTTGTATTTAGTCATGTGAGATATATGCTGTATCTTGAAAGCACACATTCTTTCTGATGTTTAAAGTAAATAATATGTTAATATCCAGCATGTATAATTGATCACTTCAAGACTTAGGCACTTTATTCAAATGACGTGCCTTCTAGTGACTGCACTTATAACAGTTTTAACCAATAGATGAGTAAACAGCCTTGACATAATCATCTCTTTTCCCAAATCTGATTAAAACTGGCAAGACAAGAAATCAATGGGATCCTTATTATAAAAATCCCAAAATATTCTGCTGTGTTTGAAATTAAGTAGTGTGACGCAGGAGTCTCAAATCAATAAACATCAATAATGGTGGTGTTAAAGGTGGGAAGAGCTGGCAAGAAATCGGCATGGTATTCGTGGTTGTAAGATGATTATCTACTCAATGAAATTAAAGGTTAAAATTAGACCAACTATGCTTTGGGAAAATGCAGAGGCAGGTCTGGAGAGTCAAGAACAATGTGTTCCTGAATAAAATTTTTCAAATTTTTGAAAAATCATACTTTTTAAATGAAAATGAGGGTGGTACTCATATTTCAATTTTATTTTTTTTTAAGATTTTATTCATTTATTTGACAGACAGAGATCACAGGTAGGCAGAGAGGCAGCCAGAGAGAGAGGAAGGGAAGCAGGCTCCCAGCTGAGCAGAGAGCCTGATGCGGGGCTCGATCCCAGAACCCTGGGATCATGAACTGAGCCGAAGGCAGAGGCTTTAACCCACTGAGCCACCCAGGCGCCCCTCCTATTTCAATTTTAATAGGATATCTTCCAAACCATGTTAACAATCACTAAAAAACGGCACACTGGTGTTTTCCAGTGATAACAGCCAGAGTTGGGAGGGGAGGGAGGAGGCTAAAAGTACCAGTGATGTTTTTGCTTATTATCATTTGTAGGGACCTAGCTACACTATGGAGTCTTTCATATGGTTCTCAAGATAAAGTACTATTGTATTTCAAGGTCATTCTTTTATTTTTTTATTTTTTTATTTCCTTTCTTTCCCCTTCCTTTGTTCCTTTGTTCATTCATTTGTCCCTTCCTTTTTTTTTCTTGCTTTCTTGCTTTTTTTTCTTAACCTCAGACATAAATTGTAATCCAGAAAGAATGAGGCAAAACACGTAATCAGGAAAGATGAGATAACTAATACCACCTATATCATAATAATAGGTATAAAATATCAGTTTGTCCCATCTTAACGTCGCTTCTCACTAAAAATAAGTAAAGATATAAAGAAACCACAACAATCACACCTCTTATGTGAGACTGCATTTTCATTAAGATGTAAGCATTTTAAATACATTGATTTTTGTCTTGATATGGCCAATGGGAATAACTGCCTTCTCTTGCAAGAGACAATCACAGTGGCAGAAACAATTTCATAAGAAAGATGTTTAAACTCCGCAAAGAAAGTTTATTAGCAGTGGCATCTATTCATATAAACTTCCCACAGTGTGTTCTTTAAACCAAGCATTCTTAGGAGTAGGGAGAAGAGCAGCCACATAATCAATAGGGTGCTTGTGGAAAATGACTGTTTCTGGCCTTTATACAAGGCCTATGGAGTCAGAATCTCTCCACAGAGTCTTTAAATACATATGTTCAGCAAACTTCTCACTTGATTAGAAACATTAAACTTTGGGAGTCATTCTTTCTATCTCATTAAAGAGGAGAAAAAATATTATGACATTATAAACTTTATAATTATGCCATTTTCATGATCAACAGATTCAAAGAACAAAGGTTATATAATATAATTTAGATGAACAGCCCTGAATAGAGGGTAGCATTACCTTTATTTCCTAACATAATAATTATATAAGTTTACAATGGGATATTCCATAAATTACAGGGAATAGAAACACTAATTCAAGAAAGAAATTTTTGGAAAAGGCATGTGATGAGAGAGGATCCATCAAATACACACTATGTAGCCCCAAACAAAGCAAAGCAACAACAAACAAACCCTCATCTCTTCTTCCTATGACAGGTCTTGTATCACTGCTCTGTTTGGTGATTTTTCATTGAGTATCCTCAGGTGGTTTATAAATTAATTGAGGAAAGTTTCTTTGTGTTCAAATTCCTTGCATCTCTAAAATACGACACTCTATTCATGTAGAAGGCACAGAGTAATCATTTGGTGAATTAGAAAGCTAATTAATGAAGCACACACGGCATACTTCCCTAAGACCACACATATGGTCTTTAAACATTTAGGTAAAGCACATTTTTGTAAATTAAATGACTTTCAATTTAGTGCTTAAAGTAGTATCATTTAATATCCAACTACAGCCTAGTGCCGTGTGCCCTCCATGTCCTCCGAAAGAGGCACAATGAATACATAAACAGCCTTAACCAAAGGGAATGAAAAGATGAGGAAGAGGAAAGCATCAGGATGTAGTATAAGATCACAGGCCTAAAATTGAAAGGTATGACAGTTTCCAGGTTCTACTTTCTCCTCCTTTTTTTTTTTTTTTTTCCTTTTTAAGAGCAGAACCCATCCCCCTATTTTCATCCCAAGCTACAGACAGTAATCCTCAAATTGTGCTGTGTCCAGGTGTGGCCGTGTGACTGAGTTCTCTCCAATATGACATTACAATATATACCACTTCCAGAAAAGGACATCTTTTAAAACACTTTAGTTTCTCATTCCTTTTTGTAGGAGGTTAAAAATGCTTGCATGGTGGTAAGCCCCGTCTCAATCCTGATTGGACTGCGACAGCCTTGAGAAGACACAATAATGAAATGGAAGAAACCTTACTTTCTACTTTAGACATGTAAGAAGCAAGTGAAGTTCTAGCTTGTACAAGGTGCTATATATTTTTTTTAAGATTTTATTTATTTATTTGACAGAGAGAGACAGATCACAAGTAGGCAGAGAGGCAGGCAGAGAGAGAGAAGGGGAAGCAGGCTCCCTGATGAGCAGAGAACCGGATGCGGGGCTTGATTCCAGGCCCCTGAGATCTTGACCTGAGCTGAGGGCAGAGAGGCTTAACCCACTGAGCCACCCAGGCGCCCCCAAGGTGCTATATTTTTAACCCTCTGTCTGCACCAGTAACTAACTCAGCCACACAATGAATAGTGTCATGACTGTGTTCAATGCATTAATTCCAATGAAGCTTTCTCCATCGTGAGTTGCCGGATCCTAGTACTGACCAGGAGAAATCAGGGGAAGTTTAACTGGTACACTGGGGGAACACCAGGATAAGGAAGCACAGGGAGACAGACAAAATCTTGGGAGAGAATTGATGTGAATGTTATGACGAGTGATGAAGAGCATTTGGGGTGAGAGAGTATGCTTTAGTTTCAAGAGAAAGAAAGAGTATTTAATATTCAAAAATGGAAGAAAAAAAAAAAACCCTTAGTTCTTGTCATGCCTGGAGATAAATGTCATACTTATAAAGTACCTAGAAGTGAGAAATACAAATTATTTAAGTAACTGCTTAACAAAAGTAGGGAGCAAGTAGAGTATGAACAAGATCAAAAGTAAAAAGCTTCCCATTTGAACTCGTTTAATGATTTAAGATTTTTTTCTTTAAAAAAATCACTAATTTCAATATCTGAATTATTATTTCTTAAACTCATATTTTAAACTGCATATAATAATACTGTGAGTTTCAGTTAATGAATATACCCTTCAGGTTGGATCTGTTAGGGTCTGATTTGTGATGCCCCTCTTCCCTTCCCACAAACCAGAACAGCCATGACTTTCCAGTGGGAAACAAGCCACCACCTCTTGACATTTGTGAAATCTGTCCTCTTTTTGAGAAGTCAATACACAGAATAAGTAAAACAAAGGAGTTAAATATTCAGAAAGGGGATTCAGTTTGTAAAAAAGACAGAACTAGCTAAGGTAAAATTATAAAAGAGATTGCATTTATGTTCGTGATCTTTACTGACTCTCTACACCTCCTTCACTGCACAAATCGCCTGTGCAGGGGCTGTGCCCTTTCAGCAACACCAACCCAGCCAGTCCCCGATCTGCCTCGGGGGCTTACCAAGCACTCAGTTATACCAGGATTCTCCTGGAATCTTCGTCAAACTCTCAGCCTCTGAACTAAGTTATTTTCCTCGGGGATGCTGGGAGAGTTTATATGTCAAATCACACCAACACCTTCCGTCTGCCCATGCATCTTGTATCTTTACCCCTAGTAAAAGTGTCTGAGTCTTATGTCCCCCAAAATTATCTCTATGCAGTAAAAATGCCTGAATCTTATGTCCCCAGTAACTGTCTCTCTGCAGTAAAAATGCCAGACTTATTTCCTAAGAAACTATCTCTAGCTTTTAAGGTAGTCTTTAGCCAAATAGACCAACTATCAGGAAAATGAAATGGCCACTCCTTTCTCCCTTCATCTATAGATAATATGGATTTATATTAAGCAGACTTTCTGATGACAATGCCTGATTGGAATAGAGCAGAGAGTCTCATGTTAAGATTCTGAGAAAGTATGACAGAGGACAAACAACTCAGTGGGCAGTCTTTTGGAAATTCACTAGGCATAAGTTCATGTGATATTTTCCAGCCATCATTGCATATTTTTTTAACTATGACATAGTTAAGGTTACTAAATCAATCAGAGTTCATGCTTCTGAAACTAACTCAAATATTCAAGTCAAAATTATATTATTTTGGGGGCAGCTGGGTGGCTCAGACGGTTAAGCGTCTGTCTTCGGCTCAGGTCATGATCCAGGGTCCTGGGATAGAGCCCCGAATCGGGCTCCCTGCCCGGCAGGAAGCCTGCTTTCCCTCTCCAACTATCCCTGCTTGTGTTCCTGCTCTTGCTGTCTCTCTTTCTGTCAAATAAATTTTAAAAATCTTTTAAAAATTGTATTATTTTTATTAACAAAAAAAAAACTCTGACATAATGCCTTTTACCTTCAACCTGTTAATATTATATTTTACCTGCCCATTACCATAATGGTCACTCAACTTGCCCCATTCTGTTTTCTATTCCGTGCCCCCTGTATGTGCAACAATGGATATTACTGAACATTTGAGCTCTTCTTGGCTGCTCCAGAATGGCAAAAATGAAAGAAAACAACAACAAGACTCATTGTTCTTATCTCCACACTGCCAAATAGACAGACTTGAAATATCTAAGATTTTCATCCTTCTTGGAAATGGTTTTCAGCTTAAAGGCATTTGACCTGGAGTGAGGTTATATTTCAGTCAGCCTACTCAATGGTATCTAGAGAGGCCCGTCAGCAGAAGCTTAGCAGAAAAAATGTGAGTGAAAGTTCAAGTGCCTGGTAGCTGAGAAAGCTGGAGGAGGGCAAATCGGCTTGAACATCAAAGCTAAGTTCTGTCAAAATGTCAAACGTGATTTTCAAAACAAGACATCCCAGGAAGGCATTAATTGAGGAAGCTTAAATAATAGTTGACCTATTTGACTAAAGGTTATCTTCAAAAGCTTTGAAACAGTTCCTTGGGACATAAGACTCAGACATTTTTATTAGGGGTAAAGGGATAAGATGCGTGGCCAGAAGGTGTTGGCATAATATGACATATAACCTCTCTCAATACCTCTGATGAAAATAACTTAGTTCAGAAGCCAAGGGCTTGACAAGATTATAGCACAATGCTGACATATCTGAGCAAAATGTCTAAGGAATTTCATACCAAGATGCTTATGAGCAGGAATCGATTATGAACTGATAGTAGAGCTGATTATTTCAGCCTGAGCATTTTATTTTAAAGATTTATTTATTTACTTTAGAGAGAGGTTGGGGGTGCAAGGGGGAGGGACTTCAGCAGATTTAGTACATGGAACCCAACATGGAACCCAATCTCATGACTCTGAGATCAGGACCCTGAGACCATGATCTGAGCCCAAACCAAAAGTCGGATGCTCAACCACCTGCACCACCCAGGCTCCCTTTAACCCTGAGCATTTTTTTTTTTTTTCATTTTCTACGTTTATTTTTGGTTATTTATGTGTACAGCCCTCGGTGGCCGGGTTTACTAAAGGGGATCCACAGTGAAGCCCTGAGTCATGAAGTCACAGAGGGAACCTCACCCCCGCACCTAGGCAGGCACCCCCACAACCGCAGGTTGGGGAAGCTCGGCCCACACGGACTGGAGCCTCAGGAGCCCGTTTCTCCGAGCACAGGTACTCGACAAATCTGACATTTGACAGTGTAAACAGAGGAGACTGTGCTAAACAGGCCCAGAGGAGTAGGGCAGGGCAGGTAACCCTGAGCATTTTTAAGATAGTGTTTTCTAATACAGATAGAAATGATCAGGGGAGGGAAAATATTTAAAACTCATAGAATGGCACCAGGTTAATCAAGACAAGTGTTCGTGACCCGGTCACTGTTCTCTGTATTCAAGGAGGGTGCTCAGAAGCCATCAATGCCTGATGCTGTACAACTTTTTTTTCCTCAAATTGAGCAACAACCTGGTCTGTGCAGGCTGTGCATAAGCATTGTCTGCTGGGCCACTTGGCAGCAATTTTCAGTCTATTTCTGTAAATTGAGCTTCACAGTGCCCTTTGAATGTTTTCCCCTCTAGATTACAGGGGCTCCAATGCTGTTCAGTATACAGGACTCACTTTTGCCTTTAGCTGCCTTCCAACATAATCGGGCCCAGATAAATTGAGTAGTGCACCTCATTTTTATTAGTCGGGTATAACATTGCCAGCAGAACCAGTGGGAGTGCTTTCAGGTTTAGTGAAAGATAGAGGAAAATGGTCAAAAAGGGAGTTGTCTCCCTGATTCGAAGTTTAGAACAGTCAAGACTCAAACTGCCCCACTCTCTGGCTGAGAGTTTCTTTCATGATTCAATGAGATTTTTGTAGGAGATGCTTCAGGAATAAGTGAGCAGATGTTCTTACTCTTTTGCAAGCTTGTGCTTAAACTGACTGAACAGTAGCCACCAGATATCATTGCTTTCCTAAGAACAGTGTGGGGAGGTGACGCGCACCAGGAAATTCTACATAGGTGACATGTATCCTGTCATATCCCAGTGTCCATATGCTTAGTTAGGCACCACAGCCCAAGCATCTCTTTCCTGACATAATGATTAGGAAGAACTCACTCCTGTTCTCTCACTGTGACTTCACATGCATGAAATTACTTATTACTAACTCTGGATAACAACAACAAAAATTGGCTCTGTGTGACCACTGATAGGAGCAAATCACCACCTCCCATTACAAATGCATACCCAGACATGTTTCTCTCTGGGTGTGTCTGTATCTGTTCTTCCTCAGGATGCTTCACACAATGGGCTTGGGTAGATCTCAAGCAAGGTCACAGAGAAAGCGCAAATCCTTAAAGTCACAAGCCTCAGAAATCGTATGTTGATTTTGTTGCTAATTTCCTCTCTACCTTCGATCCTGAGAAGTTTCCCATTTAATTTAGTAGAAAAGGAAACCAGTTTGGTTATGGCAGTGGGGTACTGCAACCCTAATTCAATTCACACGTACTACTGAGGAAGTGAAGTTGGAAAGGCAGCACTATGAGTCCACTGAAACTGTCCTGCTCTGACCAACAGGCAGGTAGTAAACTAACGGCCTGCATTACACAAGCAGTCCTCAAACTTGCATGATTGGATTTATAAGGGTGAGACCTGTCATAACCCTCTCCTTCCTTTGTGTATTTTCTATCCCGCCCAGGTTTACGTTCAGTGCCTCCTTCACAGAACTCTTGATCACACCTTCCCACGGGCAAGTCCCAATGCACTGCTCATTTCCATGCTCCAACTCAGCTTACACATCATCTACCGGACATTGTCTGGTATTCTTTGCTACCCTCTTGCCACATTGCAGTCTTTTCTTGAAGATACTCCTAAAATCGTTTTTTTTTTTTTCAAACATACATAAAACATAATATGCTTCTATGACAAAAACTACGCTTGAAGCAGGATTTTATTTTCTGGCTTGATGTATTATGATTTGATATATTTGAGACGTTGGTTGATAATACACTGGCTTCTTTTCTACTTCTTTCTACCACTACTCTTGTGTTTACTTCTATTTTTACCCCAAGGCCTGTTTTCTTCCTAATCATTAGTCCTATTTATTTTAAAGCAATATCTGTACTTGATTACATTAATAGTTACACTGTTGATTTTATTACTTACCATGCTACTTCCCAAACCTCTTAAATATAAAACATGAGTACCCTCTCTGCACATATTTATGAACCCAAAAGTATCCTTTAATGTTACTCACATGTGAATGTAAAATACTTCTAAATAAAAAGTTTTGTTTGCAGAGTTCAAGGATATGATGGTGAAAATTTTCAATATTGTGGATTGAAATAAGCCAATGTCTTAGTATTCAGAAACTCTATTTATCTACTTCAAAACAGAGCATTTAGCCACTTTTCAATCATTAACACTCCCCCAAACCCTTATAGCCCAGGTTCCTTTGTGCATCAGCTAAATGTTTACAGTCTGGAATGGATGCCAACCATGGTCATCTTCAATGGTGCACATTTTGAAAAGAGTTAAAAACGTCTATTGATGTTCTTAAGATTTACACATCTTCTTACAAAGGATATAAACAATACTGAGTCAATGGTTCCTCTATTTAGATGTGACCTAATTCTATGAAGTGCAAGAAAAGACTGTCAGTGAGGACAGCAGATGATCTATCTTGTGTTGCTTGTGTCTGGCACTGTGCAAAACTTAAGCTATTATTCCTTATGTCAAACCTCAACTATGATTTGAAGAGTACAAAAATAACACAGAAGTTAACCCATTTGTTCTCAAATCCTGCTTCCTGACATGTTTTTTCTACTTACACAAAATGAATAAGTTATCACTCACAAAGTGCCAGCCCTACGGGCCAGACACAGTGCCACATCTTAATGCATTAAATACATTTAATTCTCACAAAAGTCCCAGAGGGTAGGTATTATTATTATTCCCATCCTATATTGGAAAACTGAGTCTTAGAGAGTTGAGAAACTTGACCTAGGTTATATAAGTCATAAGTGGAGTAGGGACTCAAACCCAAGCAGTCTGATTCCAGAGAACATGCTATGCATTCTTACATTTCACTGTCTCAGTTTCATGGTGCTTGATTCCTTTTCTTTCTTTCTTTTTTTTTTTTTTTAAGGATTTACTTATTTATTTGAGAGAGAGAACATGAGACAGAGAGAGAGAGAGATCACAAAAAGGGTGGGGTGGAAAGAGAAGCAGACTCCCTGCTGAGCACAGAGCCCGACAAGGGACTCGATCCCAGGACCCTGGGATCATGACCTGAGCTGAAGGCAGACGCTTAACCGACTGACTAAGCCCCCAGGAGCCCTGCATGCTTCCTTCTTAATCAAGTCTGGAGACACAGTCAAGCCTTGCCACAGGAGATGAGATAGGGGTGGGTGGGGGTGTGGTAAATCTGAAATTAGTGTCGCCTCAAATTTGGTATCCTTGGGTCTGTGCTCCTCCTACCAAGCAGCAGTCCCTCCCCAGTCCATTTATGGTTTGCCAGTCCTTGGGCTAGAAATTCTGCCTGGTTTCTAAAGTTCCTCTAGATGCCTTCACTTTTCCACAGACCACCCCATTCTTTGGAATCTTGAACCACTACTTATCTCTTTATCAACTCCCCACATGAACTGTATTCCTCTTTAACTCAATCTTATCCTAAAATTTGCCTTCAAATTGGATAAAACTTCCTGAGATTATGATAGAATCATTGGATGCAAGTAAAGATAAGCATCATGAAGGACCTTAAGAGTTAGAAGGGATTATTTTCCTCTGAATTTTCCCCTCAATGTCCCAAATTTCTCACTGTCCTTAAAACTACAGAATCTGTGCTCATCAGTGTGGGTGGGAGGCCTGTATTTCAATTTCTCCTCATCTACTTTTGGACGCTTACGCATTGCTTCACCCACAACCCCAGATCTTCCGCATTAGCTTCTTTTTTAAAACCCACTGTAGAAAAGGTGCTGTTTCCCAAAGATACCAAATGTTATTTTTATTTCTGTTTTTGATAATAATTAGTTTTTAATCTGAGGCTTTATTCAAATACATTTAGTCCTTTTTCTTTTTATTCTTCTTCCCTGATTCTCTCTATTGATTTTACTAGAAGAAGACAAGAAGACACACCTGTCTTCTTATTTCTTGTCTCTCCTGTCTCCTTGAAGAGGAAAGAAGAAAAAAACATAACTTCATCACTCCTATTTTGTCCTCACTCCTAGTGGCTAAGATTCACTTATGTGTTTAAAAAAACAAAATCCAATCATCCTGTTTTCTTCCACTCAACAAAATCAGCTTTCCTAATTTCCCAACAAATATTTAATCAGGATGCTATTTCATTGTGTATATTAAAATAATTCTCCATTAGTTTTTCTAGTTTCTTCCCCTCTAACAGTTAAGGACTCACTCTTATTTTGCAAATTCAGCATTCAGCACAATGCCTGGAAAAGTATAGGTGCTCTCTAAATTTTTACTGAATAAATAATTATTTATTATCTTATTTTTATTATTACTATACTGACATAGTAAAATGTTTCATAGCAAAAAATAAAATAAAAACAAAAACTGTCATTTAATTAGCAAAAGAGTAATACATTTTAAGCTTCTAAAAAAAGAGAAAAAAATAAGTATCTATAGATACCGAATCTACCCTTTCTCAAATTTAAATCCTTCTTTCTAAATTACAAAGAATCAGCAGATTCTCAGAGACATCACTTTTTAATCCCTACCATTTTCAGAGTTTCATTTTTTATAGAGTAATCTAGGGAAAAAATGACAAAGGGTTCTAAAACTCAAGCACTGATCTTGGGAGAAACTCAAACTGTAGAAAAATATTTATATATAAAGAGCAAATGCAACCTTGAGTAGACTTTCTCAGCTGCCAGTTTTTTTTGTTTTTTTTTTTTGTTGTTGTTGTTGGTTTTTTTTTCCCTTTTTATTTATTTTTTTTTCAGCGTAACAGTATTCATTCTTTTTGCACAACACCCAGTGCTCCATGCAAAACGTGCCCTCCCCATTACCCACCACCTGTTCCCCCAACCTCCCACCCCTGACCCTTCAAAACCCTCAGGTTGTTTTTCAGAGTCCATAGTCTCTTCAGCTGCCAGTTTTAAATCAAAATGAATCAAGTGTTACCTGTGGGGAAAATTCTTGATTTTATATCACAGCGTCCCCAAGGGCAGGGGTAGAAGCTCAATAAATACTTGTTGAATTGACTTTCAGCATTTTGAGAAAACTAACTCTTTTGGGAATTGATGTTTCACTTCTGCCTCAATTTTTCATGGCCTTTCCCATTAGAGAAAAAGAGAGAGAGAACATCATTTTTAATATCTGCTTTACATTTTCCAAGGTTTCTTAAATATTAACAGTTTAGAAATGATTTAGTTGCTATTTCTACTTGTTAATGTTTTTAATGAAAGAAAACAGTGAAGAGGAAATTAAATGTCATTAAAAAAAGCAAAGTGGGGGCACCTGGGTGGCTCAGTGGGTTAAAGCCTCTGCCTTCAGCTCAGATCATGATTCCAGGGTCCTGGGATCGAGCCCCACATTGGGCTTTCCGCTCAATGGGGAGGCTGCTTCCTCCTCTCTGTCTCTGCCTGTCTCTCTGCCTACTTGTGATCTCTGACTGCCAAATAAATAAATAAAATCTTTAAAAAAAAAAGAAGAAAGAAAAGTGAACA
Organism: Meles meles; assembly: GCF_922984935.1. Taxonomy (NCBI): domain Eukaryota; kingdom Metazoa; phylum Chordata; class Mammalia; order Carnivora; family Mustelidae; genus Meles; species Meles meles. The sequence continues at coordinate 129,984,973 of NC_060069.1, read as the reverse complement.
GAAAGAAATACTTGGAAGAGCAGAAAATCTGAAAAGAACTGGCAAGTAATTTTCTTATAAAACATGAGAATATGGGCTCATATATGTGTAAACAAACACAGACACACATCTGTACTTGGAATTCATATGTTGTCACCAAAGAAAAACAGCATACTTAGGAGTGTCATAATGTTTAGGTTATAGAAATGATTCTTCTGGGGAATTTGAAATACATGAAATGTTTAGTGAATATTTTTAAAACTATTTTCCAGAAAAATATTTTCCCTCACAATTATAAACTATTTACATATGCTTATTTTTTTCTAATACAAAATTCAGAAAACCATCTGCCTTTTTTGAAAAGATCTGAACTTTTGGAAGGCCATTTATTATCACAATACACACAGTATTTGTATTCTCTTAATTATCTCTTGATTGTTTGATTAGTTCAATTTTACAATATCAGTAAAATGTTTGGGAGATAAGGAACTATGAAAGTGTTGGGAAGATTTTCATATTTTTATCAATGTATGTATAAATATCTCAATTTATCTTTTAGTATATGCAGAGTTGAGATTGATACTTTTCATTTCCGTATTTGAAATCAGATTCCATTGACTTTTTTTTTAGTTTTGTTTTATTAAACAAAGACATGATGATTGTTTCAAAGATTTGTAAAGCTTCTTCTGTCGAAATTGATAATTATCCATAAAGTTGTTGTGGGTTTTTCGTTGTTGTTGTTGTTTTTCAATATCAGAGTAGCACCTTGGAATTAGTACAGCTTTCAGAAATTCTCAGGTTTATCCTGATTTCTCTTCTGATAGATGCCATGTTGAAGACAGGTGGACTGTCGTCCCTCAGTAAGCAAATTGACTATACATCGTTTGCTATTTGGAACTGAATTAACATATTCAACACATCACTGAGTAAAGTGAAAGTCATCTTCATTAAATGAGGGAAATATGGATAAATTATTCCTGCAAGGCTACTGACTTTGGAAATAAGGCTTCCTTTTTTATCCTTTATCTTGTTAAACGAAGGTATAAATGATTTAAGTAACTACAGACTGATAAGTTTTCATGATAGAAAAAGTTTAATAAGTTAAGTGAAAACTAAACTTGAAAAATCAAATATCTCACATACTGAAAAACTACAATGATTATGGGATTACTTCCTGTAGACTGGGAAGTGTTCTGAGTCAAGTTTGGGAGATTTTTTAATAGTATCTATAAAGTTAAATGTGGTAGTTTTCCTGACTGTAGGCCTAATACAGAGTTCTATATGCTAAAAACATTTTCTTCTGACATCTTTCAATCACTGCAAAAGCCTAACTGCCTCTTCATGTGGTGCTCAGAGGCCTAAGTAGATAATTAGCCATTCTCTACCATAGCTCCCCACCAAGGTCTAAATTATCTCTGGGGTCTAAACACCATTTATTTATTTATGTTTTTACTTCCACTCCTTAATAAAGAAAACCATAATTTAAATATACAGTGTAGTGATATATCTTTAATGACAAGTGAATTATGTTTCTTTGTTTACCCCACTGTTTCCCCTTCTCCAGCTGTAAAAGTTTCTGGGAGCTTGGTTGGTTTACTAGTAAGTAGTTGCTAGTTAACACCAGGGGTTACTAGATAAACATTGCCCAAAACAACAGCAACAAAACTCTTCCCCATAGCCAGGGACAGGAAATTGTTAAATTCCATACCTACATAAGGACTCATTTGACATGCACAATTTATTTTCAATCAGCCAGAAAGATGTCAAAGTTCATGATCATGAGTCAACCTCTCATCTGCAAGAACAAAACACACTATCTATATAAACCCAGGATGTGAGAAAATGCTATTTTAATTTGCATGTAGCCATTTGATATTTATCAAGTCTGCACGATGCAGAATGCTCACATGATCTCTGCCCCATATGAGATAGTCTTTCTTCATAATTTTGATATGTAAATATCAATTCATAAATTTCCAAATCGCATATTAGATGATGTGTAACTGGGGCCATCACAGCAGGTTTTTCTTCAGCAAGCCAATAATGATAATTTTACAAGTTCTAGGGAATTTATAACAGGAACAAATCTGAAGAAATAACTGAATGCAATATTGTTAAATGTATGGTTGAGAAGACAGGAAGAAACCCAAGCCTAGCCGCAGTGACCAGGGAGTTCTACATAAAAATCAGGCCTATGAATAGTCAAACTGCAGGACTGACATATGACTGATAATTAAGGAAGTAGGTCGTCAAAATGAAGCTTAGAGAAACAGGTAAGCAAGATAGTATTTGTGCTTATCTTCTCCACGAAGTAGGAGAAACCCATTAGACTGGGGGAGTTGAACATTTAGACGATTTGAAAGGCATTTTGTTACGATCATGGATGTTTCACTAGACTTCATCCTATATGGACAAGAAATTCCTCCCTAATACTTACCACCTCCATTTTGTTTTGATTCCAGATTTATCTATTTAACAGTTCCAAAGAACCCTGATACTAAGGAGGGCACACATAAGCGTATTAGAGGCATATATTCTGGGAATTGGAAAGATCCTCAGATTAACATGAGATAAGCCTGATTCATTCATTGGTCCTTCATACATTGTATTAATGTGAGTCAATCCCAGCCTGTACAACATCAGTTTTAAATGAATTCACAGAAAATTGTTTTGGGAAACTTCAAAACTTCTAAAACAGACACGGAAGCAAAAACAATCCCTGTGAAAGCACAGCCTTTAAGTCAAACACATGTTTGTGAAGTCAACTGGCCTCTCAAAAACACATGTTTGTGAAAAAACTGGCCTCTCTGAGTGGCATCAGCATGAACTTCTCACTCACTACCATCCCCTGTGGGGCAGGAGTTATGTTTTACTACAGCTGGTGTCACTAGCACTGAGCAGGGACCAGTTACATAAGAGGTGCAAAGTAGAGTATAATTGTAAGTTGTTCCTCTCTAAATGTAACACGCATGTACTCACTGTGTCATTAGCTGCTCAAACCTTTACCTTAACCTAAAATTCATCCATTTAACAAATTCATATTGGGTGCCTGTTACATGTCAGGCACTACTCTCTATGCTTGGGGTACATAAATGAACCAAGGGAAGATCCTTATCCCTGTGGAATTTATTCAATCCCTAACACTTAGGGACTCTACCTTCTGTCTCTGATCACTCTCTCTCTCATTGTCTTCCTTGGTTTCTCATTTCTCGGAATCTCACCTTCTCTGCCTGTGTCTTTGCTGGCATGCATATCTTCATTTATTTCATGTTCCTTTGACTCAGGTCATGATGCCAGGGTCTGGGATCAGGCCCAGTGTTGGGTTCCCTGCTCAGCAGGGAGTCTTCTTCTCCCTCTCCTTCCTGCTCAAGCTCTCTCTTACTCTCTCTGTCTCTCTCTCTCTCAAATAAATGAATAGAATCTTTTTTAAAAAGTGAATGAAAATTTATATATAGCTATTTAAATGTGTGTGTGTGTGTGTGTGTGTGTACTGGTGAAGAGCTTTCAGTGGGGCACTGAAAGCTGGTGCCCCATTCCCTGTACTAACCTTAGTCTTGCACTGTTATATTAAACCAGCAGCCTCTGAGTGGTGTGGTAGATGACAGGACCAGTGGATGCCAGTTTCTTTGCTGTGAAGCAGGTCACTAGACCCTTTCTATGTCACTGTAGTAAATACTTTGTAAGGCTTCAGATGGAGAGACTGGCCAGACTGCAGCAGGACTAGCTACAGAATTGGTTAGGCCCATGTAAAATGAAAATGTGGTGTCCCTTGCTTGAAAATTAAGAATTCCAAAGTGGCAACAGAATAACATTAAACCAAGCATGGGACCCTTCTGAGCTTGGGCCCTGTTGTGACTACACTGGTCTCATGCCCAGGAAATTAGTCATAGACTGCAGGCGGGAATGTTAAATCCATAACAAAGCACACGTTGATTATAAGCAAAACAAATCACTGCCCTTTCCAGGGAGTAAGGAGTTCAATGTAAATAATTTGCTACCAAGTGGCTAGTTGGCCTCAAAGGATAGTGCCATAAGTGGGTCAGCCTTGGTCTCTCTTGCTAGAACACGGATGTTAGCAATGCCAGATTAGCGTTGGTGTGTGAAGCCCAAACAGTTGGGCCCATGCATAGCTTGCATCCCTGATATCATGGCTAACTACTCTTATACCCATTCTGCCTGAATTAAGTTGGCCAATGTATGTTAGAGGTTGCTGGACGTCAACTGATTGAGTCATTTTTGTCCAGTTGGTTTGTGTGTCTTTCCCGGTGGGTAATCTCTGGTGTGAGTTAATACATCATACAAAAAAAAAATTTTTTAAGATTTTTATTTATTTATCTATTTGACAGACAGAGATCACAAGTAGGCAGAGAGGCAGGCAGAGAGAGAGAGAGGGGGAAGCAGGCTTCCTGCTGAGCAGAGAGCCCGATATAGGGCTCGATCCCAGGACCCTGGGATCATGACCGAGCCGAAGGCAGAGGCTTTAACCCACTGAGCCACCCAGGGGCCCCATACCATACAAAAATCTTAATACACTCCCAACTCCATGCCTCTTCCTCTGACCTTGATATTCCCTGCTTTTTTCCTTCCAGGACTTTGAACAAACTAGTCACCATGATCCACTATTTAGTATATATTTATTTCAAACAACTTATCTTTCCATTCAAAGTATATCATCAGCTACACAGTTTAAAGCTCTCTATTCATTGAGAAAGTCTTTTTTTTTTTTAAGAGTCAGAGTAAGGGTGAACAGGGGTGGGGGCACAGGGAGGAGAGAGAAAGAGAATCTTCTTTTTTTTTTTTTAAAGATTTTGTTTATTTATTTGACACAGAGAGAGAGATCACAAGAAAGCAGGGAGGCAGGCAAGTGGGGGAGGGGGAAGCAGGCTCCCCTCAAGCAGAGAGCCCAATGTGGGACTTGATCCCAGGACCTTGAGATCATGACCTGAGCAGAAATCAAGAGCCAGACACTTAACCAACTCAGCCACCAGGTACCTTGAGAGAATCTATCATTAGTCAATCATTAATGCCCTCCCTGACCGAAGTGCTAGTGCAAAAATTTTTCACTAGCCCAGGCAAAAGTGCCATCTGCGCCATGGGCCAGACCTGCTGCAAGACTCCTCTCTGGATCTTTCTCCAACCTGGCAGCTTTATATGTTACTCAGTAAATGGATTAGCAAATGGATTAGATCAGCATTTCTAAATGTAGAAACTGCCACTATCAAACCCAAAGAGACCTGCAAAGTACTTGCTTTCTTCTTAGTGACAGGAAGTGTGAAATGAAATAAATTGTTCTTAACTTTGGAAGGCATCCCCTAGCATATTCCAAAGCACATGTGATGGGCCCCCTGACTCTTTGCAAGTTTATCTCCCACCTTATAGAGTGTACACAGGTTTAAAATGTCTTTAATAGGGGCGCCTGGGTGGACTCAATAGGTTAAGCATCTGCCTTCTACTCAGGTCATTATCCCAGGGCCCTGGGATCAAGCCCCACCCAGGGCTCCCTGCTTGGCAGGCAGGGAGCCTGCTTCTCCCTCTCCTCCCTGCTTGTGCTCTCTGTCACTATCTCTGTCTCTGTCTCTCTCAAATAAATAGCTAAAATCTTTTTAAAAAAATGTCTTTGATACACTTGCAAATCTTGCTCATCTGATCTGACTGTATGACATAATCAATCAAGCAGAACAATGTAATGTTCTGCAGAATGTCCTCGTGGTCCCAACTACATTATGACAGGATGAGGGAGAATATCCATACACCTAAGGCAAGACTACAGAGGCGCCCTCTTCTCTTCTACATGGAAATAAAAGCCACTTCTAGTCCTCCTTACTCATAAGGATAGAAAATCATTCATTTATTGAACCAATAGCCACATACCAAGTACCTGAGCACACGTTCATCTGCTCTAACCAAGATATCACATGCAGCACAGCAGCTGCAGTGGGGACAAATACTGGCCCGAGTTTACAACAGCCCACGCTGTCATACTTCGGGATCTGCCAGTTCTGGGTAGTGGCCGGACGACTAAATTAAATGAAAGTAGAATGGGAATCACCATATCTGCATTTAGTCCTTTAAATGTGTCACTAATATATTACTGTTTTTAATTTACTATATTAGCTGTGGGCTCGATTTGAAAGACTTCCACTTGACTTCCCTTACTGTGTCAGCCCTAATACTGTAGGCAACGAACATGACGTTGGGGTTTTGCCAACCACCAAATATGTCCATTTCAATTATGCACTTGGGATTGAGAAAGACACTGCTGGAGAGATCCATTAACACATTTGAGCCAGGACTCCATTTATTATATGACACTCCTATGTTCCCTTGAAAGAAAATTCTAATATAGTCCATAAATAAGAAAAATGACCAAGAAGTAATAGTAAGATAAAGGAGTTTCAATGACAAAATGAGTATGAGGTCATTAGTATTCACCAGTAGAGTAACACTGTGTCTTCCAGTAAGAATTTCCTATCAGGTACCATGGTATTTGGGATACCATAGAAATGTTTGATTCTACCAATGAACTAGTCTACTTTAAAACAAGTAAGTTTTAAATCAGAAACTCTGGCTTATGAATTATTTCTTTTAAAGTTTTAAATCAGAAACTCTGGCTTATGAATTATTTCTAACTCTGTATTCTATAACTCTTCAGAGACCTGTTGAAAGGGTTTACTCATATAGAAACATAAGTTTAAAATTTTACACTCAGTGGATTATCAGATAGAGGTGACAGAAAGATGATAATCGGGAGAGCACTAAAGAGCTATTTCAGACTGGGAGAGCCTGAGAGATCAAGAGGCAGAAGAGGGGCCATTTGACTCACTGGCCTTATTGTTTCCTACTTCATCACTACCCGTTGACGAATACCATCATCCATCTAAATATACCATCACTCCTGCATCCAGTCACCTTGTATTACGTCCATGTTCTTTATTCAGAAAATGTGTTTTGAAAAACATATGAATCTGAACTTATGGGTTCTTTTTTCCTTTTTTTTCGTTAACCTATCTTGTATATCTTGTATGTTACCTGTCTGATAAGTGTTTTGTTTTCCAGCACCCCAAACACTGCCTGACATTTGGCAGGCCTTCATTAAATAAAGACTGACCAAATGAATGAGTGCATAGAGCACAGCGCTGAACAAACCTCAGTCCTGGGTTTCATGGAACAACACGTTAGCATGGAAGACGATGATGTTACCAGACAATCAGAGTAGAAACCACCAGGCTAATGCACTATCACTGGAGCAAGTATAAGGAGCTCCAATGACCTGGAGCCCCGAAAGTAGGCTCTCCAAAGACAATATCATCTAGTCAAGGACTTAGAAAATGAGTAGGAGTTAAAAGAGCTTATGTCTGGAGTGTGACTGGGTCACACGGAAAAGCATTATAACCGACGCAAAGGCCTGGAGTCAAGGGAAGGTTAGGTTTGCAGCCTTGGTTAGTGCTTCCCTTCATGTATTTGTTTTTTTGGCATTTTGTAGGTCTCGACTTCCAATGCTTCAGGAAGCTAAAAAGCAACAGATACTGAAAATAATAAATGTGATTTACTTATATTTGGTATTGAGTCATTTATAATAGAAACTTTTATCTTCACGAAAGCAAATGATGTAATCCTCATGGACAGAGTTTTGATTCTGTATGGTGCAATATGACATTTCATCATGTTTTCCTCTAATGTTTATAATGATAAATAGGTTGTCATCCTAACTCATCAGAGCAACGTTTCATGGAACCATATGAAGACTAATGCTATGATAATGTGTCTATTACATGCTACCTTGAGGGGAAAATCTATAAGTAGTACTCTCATGCTCTAAAGACATTTCATATTACAAAATGGCAGAGGCCAAACACTGAAACCTTTACCACTTTCTAGGCAGGTTGAATTGTTTCATGATGTGGTTGTATTTTTACAACCTATGAGATTAAGGATAACATAAATATTTTGACTATATTCACTACTCTTTGAACAAATGAAAGCGTAGCATGTTATTTTATACTTATAAATAAATATCTAGCATTTTTCTTGATGAATGTATATATATTTGTGTATACATGGTCAATACATGTATTAACTATTAATACATGTTAATACAATAATACAATAATATGCAGCTATATCATTACAAATATTAATACAGACTAATTCTGGAAAAATTTCAACACATACTTTGTTAGAGATTTATCTCTTTACTTGTACTGATTTTAAGAGAAAGTGCAAGAAAAATCATGATTTGGCTATAAAGCCTTTTCAGTATTCTGAAGTTCTTGTTTTCACATACCAAACAGGAGAGCCCCAGCCCACAGAGGAAAACTCCGTGCTCCTATTATTACTTGGTCTAAGTCTTTAGCAACTTTATGGGCAAAATATTTTTAAGGTTAAAAAATATAGAAAGAGTATAATGTCCTTTAAATGTTCTTTTATGTTGGTGTTTGGATCCTAAAAGGTAGGGAAAAAATACTGCAACAGTGGTGATATGAACAGCCTTGAACAATGTTGTTTTATATGCAATGATGGTGCATAACAGAAGAAGCCAAAATGAGTCAGACGACAGTATATCAAGCCCATTTTCCTCATTTTGATTCAGAGGTTTTTTGCTAAAAATCACAAGCCAGTCTTAGTGGCAAGCTTCAGAAAACTTGCACAGCTCTGATAAGAAAGGACATCGCTCATAAATATTCATTAAAAATTACCTTTTCTGGATCATGAATTTTTCAAGCAGACACTGATTTGACCTCTACAAGGAACAAAATCCAGCCTATAGTGGAGTGTCTCCTATTTCTGACAAAAAAAGGTGAAAAATTGGTTTTCCCAGCTAAGCAGCTACTTTGTACACCGTGTGAGGTCTGAGGTCAGTTACCTCTGCGCTCCACACACTTGAGCATTAATATTCATTCGAATTACAGTCTTTAAATTCTAAAGTCCTGTTCATACTTTTCCGAAAAACTGATTGTATAGCAGGCCAGGGTTTGCATTTTAACTAATTTTTAAAGTAACTTCATCTAACTTCTCTGTTGCTAAAAAATGTATGAATTCAGTAATTTTCTTTAGAAAAAAGTCACATCTGCCTGTTTTGAATTTATATGCCCTCTCACTGAGGATAAAAGCCACGTTTTTCCTGGTAATTATCTGCAGAGTGGGTGAATGGATAGAAACGTCTACATTTATGTCTATCAGAGAGCTATTGTTGGCATTTCATCTTCATATAGCTCCTCATAGTTCATACATACAAAAGGAGCTTTGCATTATTTGGGGGCATGTTTTTTGCTTGCATTGTTATTCCTAAAATATCTCAGTGGGGTAGTCAGCATTACCACCTGCATTGTTTAAATAGACTAACTGATAAGTAGAATATGAATTTTGATAGCAAATCGTGTGCAAACTTAGCAACTAAACAGGAATGTCTTTCCAGAACTTTATCTCAGGTTCTTGTTTTAGGTTAAACCCTAGAATTATTGTACCTAAGGTCTAAGATTCATATTTGGGTAACTTCAGAGAGTAACCAAAAGTGACCAAAGAAACACTTTAAACACATATAGTTCAAGTTATGGTGGGGTAATTTTGATTTTTTTTTTCCCTTCATGCAGTTAAACAGCAGTAAAAGTCTTCTTATTACAGCAGGATTCTAATCTCAACTCCTTCCGTTCTCTAGATTTATGACCCTGCACATATTTGAACCTTTCTATGCCTTGCTGTCCATGTGAAAATGAAGGTAACTCCTTTAGAGGATTTACAAGGCTCCTCAGTTTATTCTCGGCACTCCAAAGAGTTACTTTTTAAGTACAGAATTAACTTGATTTAAATACGATGTAACTCAGCACAAAGATGGTAATGGAACTTTTAATAAGACTTTTTTTTTTTTTTTTTTTTTTTTATTTGACAGACAGAGAGGCAGACAGAGAGAGAGGAGGAATCAGGCTCCCTGCCAAGCAGAGAGCCCGATGCGGGGCTTGAACCCAGGATCCTGGGATCATGACCTGAGCTGAAGGCAGAGGCTTTAACCCACTGAGCCACCCAGGCGCCCCGGTAATGGAACTTTTACTGGGATGTAGTCTCCAAGAGGAATGGAAATGTGCCAAATTGGAAATTTCTACCCCTTCCTCCTCCATTCAAAAAAAAAAAAAAAAAAAAAGAAAGAAAAAAGAAAGAAAGAAGAAGAAAAAAGAGTCTTAGAGAAGCAGTGGAGAAGAATAGGGAGAACCGCAAAAAGTTGGTTGAATTATAGTCTCTGCCTCTTCTGGTTTTATTCAGTTTTTATTCATAATCCAGCCCATATTGCCTCTTAGTAAGTGCTCATCTGATTAGCATGGGACAATTCTTTGAGGGTGGAACCTGCATATTATTTCAACAGCCTTGGTAATTCAATAAATCACATGCTGATGTTGCATCTTACTGACCTTTATCTCCCGAAGTCTTCTGTATAGTTGCTCCTGGATATAAGGATCGTCAGCCTGTCCTCCTTAAATCTGTTGGCTCCTGGCCCTAACTCCACTTCTCTCATGTCAGAGTGTGGAACAAGGAACAGAAGTTATGCAGGGGAGGCTGAGGACCAGTCCAGACCTTATCCACTCATCCTTCCCCTTCCACCCCAAGGATGTCCATACACTACAGCTGCCAGCTTTAAGGAAAATGCACAATATCCAATCACATTTGAATTTCAGATGAACAATGAATAATTTCGTAGCACAAGTGTACTATATAAAATATTTGTGACATATCTATAATAAAATTATTTGTTTTTTTAGATGAAATTCAAATTTAACTGGATGTCCCGTATTTTATCTGACACCTCTCTCATGTAGCCCAAATTCATTCAAAGAATCTGTTGCATGAAGAAAACAATTGCTTTTAACCTCTTTCCCGTTATCTTCCTCATGCATGCAGAATGGCAGAAGTCCCCAGTGTAGTTTTTACTCTCTTTTTATACTTCCATATTATGCCATCAATGTAAATCACCAGATAAATCTGTCATGCTTTTATTTCTACTGTGGAGTCACATGTGACTAGAGTTGTTAGGGTCCATATCCACAAACTATGGCAGAATTCTTTAACAGTCAAAAATACCCTCAAAGATTTATTAGAATGTCACAGTTAGAAGCTCTTACACAGTCTCTCAGCAAATCCATTATGGTCTGTTTTTCTTGCCGCATTAAAGGACAATGCTATTATGCTATTGTTGAGCATTAAATGAAGTAGAAGGCTTGATGTTGGAGACATGTTGCATGAGAAACAGATCATAGCCTCTGGCTCCTGAGGGTCATCAAAAATTGTTTTTTATTTAATTTCCATAATAGACTTAACTTGTTGCCAAAAACATCACTTTACTTTGTATCATATTCCTAGGAAAAGGCATTTATAGAAAGAAAGAAAAGAAGGAAAGAGAGACGAATGAACAAAGAAGGGGAGAGAGGGAGGGAGGAAAGAAAAACAAACTTTCAGAACTCTAGTATTCAGAGCTATCATTATTTTCCAAATAGTATTCAATAAAGATGATGAATACATACTGGTGATATAAAATGTTAATTTATATAGAAATGTCTTTTTTTTTTTTAGAAATGTCTTGAAATGAAAAACAGATCACCAAAATATGCATTATTTGTTTAATGTGTACTGACAAAGTATTTTATTTTTTTTTATAATTTTTTTAAAATTTTTTTTATAAACATATAATGTATTATTAGCCCCAGGGGTACTGGTCTGTGAATCGCCAGGTTTACACACTTCACAGCACTCACCATAGCACATACCCTCCCCAATGTCCAAACCCCACCAACCTCTCCCTACCCCCCTACCCCCTGCAACCCTCAGTTTCTTTTGTGAGATTAAGAGTCTCTTATGGTTCTGACATAAAGTATTTTAAATACAAAAGGACAAAAATGTAGTGTACAAATTTGGATGAGTAAATTTTATACCACGGTAAGTCTAAAAATCATTCTACTATATTGTTTCTATTACAAATTATTCTTTTCAATAAAGAAGCATATTTGCTCTTAAGAACTGTTTAAACTTTTCCTCTACCAAGCAAGCAGAACAGACCATGAGAATCCAAACATGTATTCACTTTTGTAGCGTGAGAGCGGATGGTAGGAAATGACTGCCCCCACCTGCCCTGCCCTACAGTGGGCTCTCAGCACAGGGGTATTTGGCTACATCACTCTGCAAGCACCATAACAGCTATATTTTCTCAAATGCTACAAGTGCATTTTTAATATTAAAAACAATATTTTACCATGTTAAACTTCTATTAACTTTGTGTTTTCACATGACACTTAAATTAGCTTCTGACTGATACAACTCCATATACATAGAATAATGGATTGAGCTGATGTGTTTGGTATGAGAGGTGCAGTCAGAAGAGGAGACGTATTATGTTCTACATTTGATTGTTTATGCACGACAATACATTTAAGCTGAGTTTCAGCAAGCCAGTTGCCAGAGATTCAAAGCCTGGCAGATAGCACATTCTCTTCACAAAATAAAAATGTACAGGCATCCACACCAGCTTACAAGTTATTCTTTATGAACAACAGAATTGCTTTTTGCCCATTTCAGACAGAACCCTAAATGTGCCCAGCACAGCAAGAGAGAGCACAGGAAGCAAAGAGAGCTTAATATTCCAGCCCAGCTCACTGGAAACAACCGCCACAGGAAAAAAAACAAAACAAAACAAAACAAAAAAAAACCCTAAAATGACAGAGCAGTGTTCTGTAGAGCAACATGATTTGTCTGCTTTAAATGGAGAATAATGGTTTTAAGTTCAGAGCAGAACTAAAGGGCTCAATTACTATTCATGGATTCTGAATTGTTCTACTTTGGAAACTCCTTTAGCATGAAATGTTCATCAAAATCAATGCATGAAACTATAGGAAAAAACAAAAACAAAAGCAAAAAACCACCTAGTTTCCAGTATGAATAAAGGACTTCCCCAATTTAGACCACTGGGGGGGGGGGGGGTGGCAGAAAAATGTGTCGCCAATATACACAAATGCTCCTTAGGCAGTAGGACTAAACATTTTCAAATAATAACTTTTAGGTGGATATTGAGAGGTCAAGAAATATATAAATATGATAATAATACAGATCTCTGTTTTTAGTCTTATAAGTAATGCTAATAAAATAATTAAAACAGATGAACATACTTTTTACTAAAGAATTGTTGCCATTGGAATTGAGAAGATTTGCTGAGAATAATAGTGTAATGCTAAGTTGACAAATATATCACTTCTTTAATTGTGCTTATATCCAAAAACAAGGATCCTGCTAAGTAGCTTTCACATTATAGAACTATAGAGCTATAAAGGAAGTACTCAGTAGTAGAAGAGTTGATAACTCTTTGGTAATCAGAGCAGATTCACTTATGTTTGTTTTGTTTAGCTTTCCATTTATTCCCTCCAATATTATTATGGTCTCCTAAAATGATGAAAAAAAATGGATGACCAGCTTCCCTAATCCTATGCTTAGAATAAACAAAGAAACCATGCTCATTAATATATGGAGTATCCATTTTGATTGTTTCCTCTCCATATATTTTCTCATGAGCATGGTTTTCTCGGCAAAACATTGGTAATAAACTAAGGTAAAAATGTATTCTTATGTATTGACTTGTGGAGGAAAACATTTGCTTTTATAATGACATTGGCAAAGTTTCATGTGGACTATTATGGATTGTAATTGCATTTCATTTGCCATATTAAAAAGTGTCAAATCCTAAAACCAAACAAAATGGTATCTGCATTTTTTTTGTCATTATGTAGGAGAACGGTAAAGTCCTGAAGGCAATTTGAAAACCTTAGTTAACCAGCTCCTTCTGTTTGCATATTCAATCCCTCAATGTAACATATGCATAATTTTATCATCGTGTGCCATCTGGAGTATACTGATTGAACTGCAGTTTGAAAATGAGGGTTAAAAGATAATTTGGTTGCATACATTTAGAACTGAAATGTCTCTCATGGAGCAGAACAGAGTTATTTAAAAACAGAACTATGACTAAAAGATGAAAATACATTCTATAAGCTCAAGAAAACCAAAGAAGGCAATTAAGTCTTCATGCTTTTTCACTTCAAGGCTCTTTAAAATTTTAATAACAATGGTATTCTAAGGGAATTGTGGGGGATGGGGGGGGACAACAACATGTGTACCTACCTCTTAATGCAATAATTACAGATAATCTTCCAAGCTACTTTATACTTTTCTTTAATTATCTGGAAAAATTTAACAGATTATCAATAAACAATATCAGCTAGGGCATGGGTATGTAACCAATTTATTTTTTAACTGTAACATCACAATGTTAGGCTGGGTTGCAAACTAGCAGGAGCTCATCAAATTTGAGCATCCTAGCTGAGAGCAATTGTTATGGAAGCACATGAGAGCCCTACTGAAGACTGGCAATAGTTCTAATCCAGAATTTTTACTTTCGGTTATCACAGTGTGATGTCAAGTGAAACACTTTATAAAACCAGTTTTAAAGTGGAATTACCTTGTTTGTATTTGTGAGTGCAATAATTTATCATAGACTCTCTCTTCCAAAACTTTTTCACATTTTCTCTCTTTTTGAATTTTTCGAATTCTCATCTTTTTTTTCACCTTTTCTAATACCACTGATTTGCTGAGCTACCTGATTGAGATAGGTCTACCAAATCATACTGTCAAAAGTGTGCCATTAAGAAGGGAATTATGTGACCTAGATGTGCTAAAAATTAATAATTTTCAAAAGGCTTTGGGTGATATAAGCCTTTCAGATTTATTAGATTTCATATACAATACATGTTATTCTTTCCTATCTGTGGAAGAGAACTTTAAAAAAAAAATAACCTCTCCCAAATTATGGATTTCCAAATTTATGTAAGGAAGAACAACCCTATTATTAAATGGCCACCTCCTCCTATTATTAAATGGCTTTCCTGCTCCAATAAAAGACCTTGCTCCTTCAGAGCTGGAACCTTCTTCCTTTCTTCATTTCCCCCATGTGTGTTTTACAGCAAATTCTGAAGCTATTAGAAATCATCTTCTGAGGTCACAGGACAGATATGAAGGCATGAGCATAAATACTTGGGGATAAAGAACCAGAGCATACCTACCGACCCCCATGGCAGGCCTGGCCCCTGAATGAGGCAGCTCACGATTGAACTTCCCCTTTTTTATCCAGGAGAGGAGAAAGGAACAAGCATCAAATCTATTACTATCCCACCCCAGAACATGACATTCTAATTCAGTCAGTAGGGACTCACAATAAACTCCAAATCACATCGAGTGCCTCCCTGGTATGACAATTGATTACATCTCTTAACCTTTCCGCATCTGCAGTACCATCTGGAGCAGTTAGTGCTTACATTTTTGCACACAAAGAACAGGTAACAGCCTACAGACCCACATACAGACTCAATCCTTCCACTATAAGGCTATAACAACAATAAAAAGGAAAAAGAAAACAATAGCCAGAATCACCTTGATTTCACAAAAGATGACATTCCAAAGGAAATGAAAATAAAATCCAATAACTGATATTTTGTAGAATAACTATGATAAGACTATGAATTGAAAAAGTTAATTCCTTCACCCTTGGGAAATTTGTCTACACATAGAAGAGAAAGAAAGTCAGTCTATTATAAGGAACTATTATATAATATTTCATACATACATGATATTTCATACATGCTGTTTCATTAAATTCTAGGTAGCGAGTACTACTGTCCCATATTAGTATAAAACTAAGACTCTTAAATGTTAGTAACTTGAGCAAGATTACACAGACATTTAATTTGGGAGCTAGGATTCAAACTCAGTTCTACTCCCAAAGCCACGGTTCTTTATATTATGTCATTAAATTTAATCCAGATAGAGATATATTAATCCTTTTGACAAATATCTTTTAAATGCTATATTATGTGTTAGGGACCTCTGCTAAGTTGCTAAACAAAGTAACAGATACCTCCACTATATGTAGAATTGTGCTAAGTAAAGAATAAATTCTGGTCAAAGCAAGAGTTTAGAAGAGGATTTCTCATTTGGAGCCAGATTACAGTTTCTGTGGGGTCTCTCCTGTGCATTGTAGGATATTTAGCAGGGTCCCTGCTGTCTACTCACTGCATACCAAAAGCACCCATTCCCCCAGTTAATAAAAACGTCTCTGTACATGGGAGATAGACATCTCTTGCGGGCAACTTCTCCCCCCTCCACCACCACTGAGAACCACTGGTTTAGAATAAGGCGGATGGACAAATTTTTGTAAAACCTGTTAAGATTGTAAACTCTTAGGGAACAAGAACTTTCCTAATACAATTCTGTAGCTGTTAATTCTATAGCTCCCCCAACAATAAAACCTTCAGAAATTTTTTATCGTTACGTGAATAAATGAATGAATGAATAAAAAATAACAGGACTTGCCAACCAACTATTTCTGTAACAGTCGAAAAGTAACACTTGTGTAAGCACTAGTTAACTAAAAATAAGTAGGAAAGACCAGTTTGTTTTCCTCTTTTAGATTTTCCGCACTAGTTCCCAGACAGAAGAAAAACAGAGAGTATATGAGAAAGAGTGTTACCCAAATCAGCACACACTTCTGCATCACTGTACTGAGGTGCCTCCTCTTCATTTGTCTCATCTAGGCTCTAGGTCTCCAGGCAGCTGTGCCTTCCTGTGCCCCTGGCTACCAAATGTAGCAGAAATTCAAAAAAAATTGCTTTTTCCATAAAACAGAGGGGTTCTAACTTTAGTCTTTGATAACATCATTCTTACACTCTTGCATTTCTAAGCCCCCTTTAAAAAAAAAAAAAAAAAAGATTTTAAGGGTGCCTGGGTGGCTCAGTCAGTTAAGCATCTACCTTTGGCTCAGGTCAGGACCCCTGGGTCCTGGGATCAAGTCCCACTTCGGGCTCCCTATTCAGTGGGGAGTCTGCTTTTCCCTCTCCCTCTGCCTCTCCTGCCTGCTTATGCTCTCTCAAATAAATAAATAAGATCTTTAAAAGTAAAAAATTTAAATATATATATATATTTTTTTTTATTTATTTGTCAGAGGGAGAGAGAGTGTGTGTGTGCACAAACAGGGGGAGCAGCAGGTAGAGGGAAAAGCAGGCTCCTGGCTAAGAAGGAGCCTGATTCGGGACTCGATGCCAAGATCCTAGGATCATGACCTGAGCCAAAGGGAGATGCTTAACCGACTGAGCCACTTAGCCATCCCTCCAAGCACCTCAAATGAAAAAAAAGATGATTTATGGCCACATATGGGGAAAACTCAGAACCCACAATCTGTGTGAAAGCCCTTTGTTAGTGACTGTTAGTGCTACCCTGACCCGCACTTAACTGATGTAGCAATTCCAAATTGCCACCGTGTCTGGGCATGCGATTTTATAGTGACTTCCATTTCCTCTCTAAATTTACTCACAAATAAATTTTTAACAAGGAAAGAGGCAAGGATGGATGGAGAAAAATGAAGAGTGCAATATGTCTGCATTGCACATGAGTGAGAATGAGGCAAGAAACTATTTTCTGAATACTGATCTAATAATGATGCAGATGACAAAATCCAGAGACAAATCAAGTATAGGGCAACAATCACAACCACATTAACTATGTAGAAAAATAGGCACTTTGTATGTTCTATAAATATTAGCACTCTGATTTAGCACTCTGATTTACAGTAATAACAGGCACTGTGGAGTTTTTACGCTGTCAGAAATTCCACATCATATTATTTAATTCATTCAGCAACTTTCAATGACAAGGAAAGTGAGGGCTAGAATGTTTACCAACAAGGACCCCTCCCTCAGAGAACATGGGATCTTTCTGAGCACAGGGAACCTGTGAGGCTTCCTCTCTTAACTTCTCTTTCATTTCCTGGATATCAAAATCAGCTTTCAGGTGCCAGGGTCTCTGGAACAGCCTATTAGTGAGACACACCAGCCACTATACTTCTGTAGTAAATAGGAGAATTGTTTAGGAATGCTCTCCAACCTTGTCCTAAGACCAGGGTCCTCAATGTAGACGGCTACAGAGGTCTTGTCAAATTGAAGCAGGATCAAATCATGCCCATGCTAACAGAAATGAATCACACGGGACGCCCGGGTGGTTCAACTGGTTAGGCATCTGCCTCTGGCTCAGGTCATGATCCCAGGGTGCTGGAACAGAGTCCGGCATGGGGCTCCCTGCTCAGCAAGGAGTCTTCTTCTTCTCCTTTTGCCCCTGCTCGTGCTCTCTCTCTCTCTCTTCTCTCTCATTCACTCTCTTTCAACTAAATAAATACGACCTTAAAAAAAAAAAGAAAAGAAATATCACACTCTCACAAACAGGAGCCCTCTGAGAAGATTCTGTTGGCAATTTGAGGAGGATGAGAACACTCCGAGGGCTACTGCCCACATACATGTTGGTTACCCATTGCAACCAGACTTGTTCAGTCTCCTAAGCTGATGGTAGAAGACTATATAAACTTTATATTCAAACCATTTCCCACTTGTCAAGCATATTTCTGAGTCACTTACTCATTTGTCATCTTTATTCATAGCAAGATGTCCGTTTGTGACAATTCATTGCTTTTCAGTGTGAAAAGAGAGCACCACTGCTTAAATATGGGGAAAGTTCCATTTTCAACGGTTGAAGTAAACGACAGCATTTTTAAACTCATCAGTAAAAGAAAAGGAGGTTGCAAATCCTCACTTTCCTGCTGGTTCTATAAAGTACATTACCTAAAGATTATGAATTCTGAAGATTATAGAAACCATGAGCCTTTATCAGAGGACACCGAAAAAAAAAAAAAAAAAGATCATCCCTTTCAAAAATTGTATTTAGAAGCTTCAACAAATCACCAGTGAATTACAGTCATTTATGAAATCCCATGTCGCAGTGTCTGGTTAACAGGCCAGGACAGGGCCCCAAGTACAATCAACTATTTCAAGGACACAGCACCTGTGTGCAGGGGTGAGTGACTGCTTTGTCCTTCCTTAGCCCCCATTCTTGTAATTGCATTGCTGGCTGGCATAGGAAAGAATCAGGCTCATTTGGCCCTTGTCTGTTCTTGTCAGAGAAAGGGCTCCCTTTCAAACAAGTGCCAAGTTTGGTGGGAATCTAGTCTGGGAAGCACAATTATATTACGGTTGCAAATACACAGCTTCTAACAAAGGAAGCAGAATATTATTTCCTAGGCAAAATGCTGTGATCTTTGTTTTTATTCCAAGGGAAAAGTCCATATAAACAAAAAGGAAATGGTAGAGGTTAAATGAAATGGGGGAGCAAAACGTAATATGTGCCTGATATTCACGGGCAAGACTTGCCATTGGCTGAGACACTGAATGGGCCTCAGAGAAGATTTCATTTCTTTCTACTACTTCTTAGAGGGTTAGAACTATTTCCAGAATCATCTTTGTATTTTTCCTTCCACCAAATACCTTCTTTCTTGAAAGCACGGTGTAGAAGAGAGAAAAGAAAAACCAAGGAGGAAAGAAAATGAGAAGAAACATTCTAGCTCTTCCTCTTCGGCTTACTTGATGACTGGAGAAAACCTAGACTGGATAATGCAGAGATACAGATTTTAAAATGATTGCTCTTTTTTTCTTTTCATTAAGACTCTAGTTTTTAGCCCTCTTCTTTTGTTCCTTTTTTCTTCCTTAATGCTCAGCAATTTCTCTTCTTACGCACGTATTTCTTAGGCATTTTATCCACATCCAAAAATTTAACCAATATCTGTCTACACCGGCAGTCTACAAATTTTTTATGAAAAGTACCAGAAAGGAAATATTTCTAGCTGCATCAACCATACGGTCTCTGTCACAACAAAGCTATTGGCATTCAATTCTTCTGTGTAGAGTGAAAGCTGCCATTGATAACATGTAACCAAATGAGTATGGCTATGTTCTAGTAAAATTGTATTTACAAACCCTTGGTAGCAAGGATTTGGTCAGAAGGCCATAGTTTGTCAATACCTGATCTATACTAAAACATTTTTCTGTATTCTAGAAACTTCTCTTCACTTTCTTTCTACCTGACTGCTACAGTTTGAGTGTTTGTGCCCCCCACCCCAAATCCATAGGTTAAAACTAATCTTTGAAAGGGGATTAGGTCCTGAGAGCAGAGCCCTCATGAATGAGATTAGTGCTCTTATTAAAAGAGGCCCCAGAGAGCTCCCTTGCCCCTTCCAGTAAGTGAGGATAAAACAAGAAGTCAACCATCCAGGACAACCCAGAAGACGACCATCCCCTGACCATGCTGGCAGCCTGACCTCAGACTTCCATCTCTAGAACTGTGAGAAAAAATTTCTGTTGTTTAAAAGCACCACCTACTCTGTGATATGTGGTTATAGATCCTACACAGACTAAGACACTAACAACCTTCTTCTCTTCCTGATGTTTCCCTGCCCCTTCAAGCCTCTTTCACTACTTCCCCCATCAAATCCTGCTTCCATGTCCCATATTTCAGGGTCTAGCAACACTGTCACTTCCACTTCCCATCCCAGTGACTTAGAAATGATCACTGACTAACCTGCTTTATTTTTTTTTTCCTCATCCCACTTTAGACAGTTTTATCAAATTTGCCACCGAAATATATCCTGAACTTCCTCCCACAGAAGCACACTTGTAGCTTTAAAGTAGTAAAACATTACCTTTCCTTTCAGGTTTGCCTTCCTTCAACCTCAGACAAGTGTGCTCTTTGTAAAGTGTTAAATATGATCACACTCTCCTCCCCTATGCAATGTTTCAAAGGTCCCCAAGCCTGAAACATCAATTCTAAAGCAGGTTACAGAGCCTCAACTCAGACCTCATTAATTAGAAGCTCCAGTGATGATAATTAATCATTTCAAGTAATAATTCTTCAGCAAGACTGATACTGATAAGCCTACCACTAACCTACCTTTATACTAAATCCACATGCTTTGAATGTCCCCCAAATCTTCACAATGTAGTCCTGGACCACATCTTAAACTCGATCTGCACTTGCAAATGTTGTTGGTGATCAACACATACTCCACTGAATCTCTTTACTTTTGTGGGGAGACACACTGACTCCAACTGTTCTTTCTGTCCCACAGCCAGCATCTGGAGCCATTTGTCAGAGAAATGCTCTCAGGCGACTGGGACTGTTTTGTCTACTCATACAAGTACATGAGAATTAAGTTCCCTCAGGAGCAGCCCTTGATCAGTAATTGCAGGAGGAAGAAGATATATATATTTACTTATTTATATATTTATATATATTTACCAGCTACACATCTCCTGATCCGGATGGCCCTTAAAATGAGATCTATGCTGTGTTCAAAGCTACCACATGGGATCGAGCCAAAGGTACTCTCCTTGGGAATTTATTCAATATTGCACTCTTGACTGGCCTTGGTGACGATTAATTTTATGTGTCAACTTGGCTAGGCCAGAGTACCCATATTTTTGGTGAAACCATTGTTAGATGTTGCTGTGGAGGTATTTCTTAGACGAGATTAACACTTTAATCTGTAGACTTTGAGTAAAGCAGATTACCCTCCATAAGGTCGTTGCATCTCATCCAATTACTTTAAGGCCTTGAGAAAAAACAGCATGAGTTCCACCAGGGAAAAGAGAATCCTGCTTCCAGAGCAGACTTAGACTCAGAGCTGCAAAGTCAACTCTTCTCTGGGTCTCCAGACTACCAGCGTATCTTGCAGAGTTTGGACCTTCCAAACTGCCCCATCGCCTAAGCCAACGTCTTACAATAAACCTCTCTCTCACCTCCTCCACGTCTCACCTCCTTCTTGCTCTCTCCCCTGCATTTCATATGTATTATTTCCCTATTAACACAGGATAATCTTGGTAGCTGAACACAGTAATAGCAACTAACCTGGGTAGTTAGTTATTCCAACATAGGGTCAAAACTGAAGAGAAGGTCCATTATTTGATCAAGGCTAGAGGAAGTTTCAGTATCTTTCAGAGTTTTCCACACCAAATCTTATACTTGTGACATTAATCTCAGTTCAAGGTTATTAACAAAGTAAATTGCTACTGAAGTGTGTGTGTATGTGTGTGTGTGTGTGTGTATATATATATACAGCATGAAGTTGGAGGTGTAGTATTTTGTCACTGTAAATGAATCAGCAAAAACTTGGAAAAATTTTATACCACAGGTTTGAAATGGTTGCACGTTAACACTATTGTTGCAAAAGGTGGTTAAAAAAATGTGTATTTGTCTTAGTGTAGTTAAATGACAACAAACTTCTACTTTATCAATTTCTTATTAATATGTTGATGTTAATGGGTTTAAAATTTTTTCCATTGGTAAAACACATTATGAAGAAAATTTTCACAATCAGATAATATGGAATTCTGATGACACTGTATAAAACAGAACACCAATAAATGGAAGACACTGCATATTATTCAATCTTTATCAAATAATTTGTCCTACATTATTAAGATAGTGTGGAAATGTAACATTCTTCTGTTTCTGTTTCTTGTAATACTATGATAATGCAAAGTATTATGAATAACTTATAAGAAATATATTGTTAAGACTAAAATAATATGAAAATGTAACCAAATGGTACTACTTTTAATGTTTGTAAACTTACAAAGCTTTTTTTTGAAAAATCATCATCAGAATAAGAACTGAAATATTCAAAAAAATTTCCAACACTTCAAAAGGGAAAAATTTGCTATGATGTTAACATATTTAAAGTACAAGAGTCAATCTTTTTTTTTAATTTAAATTCAATTAATTAACATAGAATGTATTGTTTTGGGGGTACAGATCTGTGATTCATCAGTCTTATAAAATACCCAGTGCTCATTACAACACAATGTCCATCACCCTGTTTCCCCATCCATCCACCCAACATCCCTCTAGCAACCCTCAGTTTGTTTCCTATGATTAAGAGTTTTTTATGGTTTGTCTCCCTCTCTGGTTTCATCTTGCTTCATTTTTCCTCTCTTCCCCTATGATCCTCTGCCTTATTTACAAGAGACAGTCTTAATCACACTTATTCAGAAGTAGGCTCTTTCACTCCTAGACCACTAAAACATTCTTAGTTGCCAGGAAGTCATGCACTATTATAACATACTAAAAATAAAAGTGAAGTATTTAAAGATGTCATCATATTGAGTGTTAAGAATGGTAGTCTTTTCAAACAACTGTATATTTTATAAAAAGTGAAAAGAAGTAAGAACACACTGATACTAAAGACCAAGCTAATTCAAAGAAACATAGGGCTTTCAAATCAGGATAGTCAGAGCATGGGAAGGGAACTCACTGATTTGGCTCAGTGTAGGAATTCAATATGAGAGCAGAGGTTAAGCTGAAGCAAAAAGGAAAAGGAACTATATAACTAGAAGTATTTATTCTATTGTGCATCTTCTATTAGACAATGTACAAGATCATAGAATATTATCAAAATAATACTGGGAACAGGTATGATAAGCCCTGTTATACATACAAGAAATCTATACTACAGAGAGACTTAAAAAAAAAAAAATACCCAGGGGGCGCCTGGGTGGCTCAGTGAGTTAAAGCCTCTGCCTTCGGCTCAGGTCATGATCCCAGGGTCCTGGGTTCCAGCCCCATGTCCGGCTCTCTGCTCCGCAGGGAGTCTGCTTCCTCCTCTCTCTCTGCCTGCCTCTCTGCCTAGTTGTGATTTCTCTCTGTCAAATAAATAAAATATTAAAAAAAAAATACCCAGAATCAGATAGCAAGGAAGGATAATAATCAGCAGTCAAGCTGAGATCTGTCTCCTACAGAGGGCCCTTCCTTTCTACCACCACTCATTCTACCTCTTGCATCACTCAGGAGCTCAGAAGAGCAGATAGGGAACCGTCTAAGACCGACCCTGTCTTCATAGCCAGAACCATAAATAGGCATCGAGCTTCACAAGAGTTAAATTGTCTGTCAGTGATTTGGATTGAGCTAAGAAAACCATATATATTGATGCCAGGCCAGGCCATGTTCCTTAGCTAACGAGCTTCTTATCTATGGCAGGACAATAAGTTATTAGAGGAGGTGAAGTTTTCAAACTTTCTGAATGGAAACTCTGAATGTTCAAAGTACTACATTTGAATAAATAAAAAACAGGTGGTAAATCTAAAAGCATTCATCTAAAAAGTACTACAGGGTTTTCATGATAATTTGATGTGATGATATACAGGTGATAATGGTACCAAAGTGTGAATAAATGGGCACAGAATTCTGTCAGTACATTCATCAGTGCTATTAACACACCGATGGCCTTAAGGCAGTTAACCAGTTAACCTACCACACCGGTCTTCATTATTAATCTCTTAAAGGCAAGGTTGGGCATGATAATCTCTTGTTTTTTATCTTTTATTGCTGTTTTTTCTGTTTTCTCTTATTCATCTCATTTGGATTTATAATTTTTTATATGCTTTGAAACATTAGCCTAATCACTCCTTTACCTGGTAATCACCAAAAATTAAGCACCAAAAATCAATTTTTAGATAGTGTAAGCCTTTTATCCATCCAGAACTTTTTGATTTTTATAATACAATATATTAAAGTTATGGACCAAATTACTCTACCTGTTTAAAAAAATATTAACACATTCTTAATGTGTCTTATCATTACTGCAAATAGTCATTTTTATTTTTTTTTAAAGATTTTATTTATTTATTTGACAGAGAGAGATCACAAGTAGGCAGAGAGGCAGGCAGAGAGAGAGGAGGAAGCAGGCTCCCCACGGAGCAGAGAGCCTGATGCGGGGCTCGATCCCAGGACCCTGAGATCATGACCCGAGCCGAAGGCAGCGGCTTAATCCACTGAGCCACCCAGGCGCCCCGCAAATAGTCATTTTTAAAGAAGGCAAGATGCTTAAGAGTCTGGGGCTATTGCTGCTATTCTAAATTCTCCCATGCTGCAAATGATTGAATGACTCCTCCACTGTCTTTCCCTTTCCGTTTCAACTCGCACCTTGTGATTTCCTTTCTGGAAGCCATAATATAATCATATTTCTAATCTCTGATCCACTGAGACCTAATCTAAGGAGAACATAATAGTAACTAAGCAAAAAAGTAATTGTATACATACACTCAAGCCCACTCTAAGTCTCCAATATGATTCTGTAAGCTTTTCCACCTTGTCTCTATGTTTATAGTTAAATCTGTTTTATTTAATCCTGCTTTTTCTAAGAAGTTCAATTTCTTTCTTTAATTCTATCTGTTAAAGAGAAAATGGACTAACACTGGCTCTCCTGGTTCAAACAGGATTAGCTGAGATAATACACCTTAGGCAGTGTCTTGGGGAGACTGAGAAATAATTTAGGATAATGAAGTCCATGTTCCCTTATGATAAACAAAATGATCCTTCCTATGTATGACACTATCTAGTTATGTTTAATCATTGTATGTATATCCACATACTTACAATTTGTTGACATTTACTGTATAAAAATGTTCTTCTTAGTGGGACATATAACTTTTTTTTTTAACATACAATGTATTATTAGTCCCAGGGGTGTAAGTCTGTGCTGACCTGATTTTTTTAAATCTAAGTCTCTCAGGTCTTGTCCAAAGTTTTTGAGACTCATATACTATGATATGCTCACTTTGATTTAATAATTTACTTCTAATTAAATCTGAATAGGATATATTTAACCAGACTACAGTGACCAGCCAAAATAACTGTATTTCTAAACATAATAACATATTTAGGTTGCACTGTATAATGCCCTATGAACTTCCATACAAATTATTTTCTTTTTTTTTTTTAATTTTACTTATTTGCGAGAGAGCGCACATGAGCAGGGGGAGGGGCAGGGAGGACAGAGAGGGACAACAGACTCCTCAGTGAACGCGGAGCCCAACACAGGGCTTGATCTCATGACCCTGACATCACCACCTGAGCCGAAATGAAGAATCGGACTCTCAACTGACTGAGCCACCCAGACACCACTAAATTGTCTTATTTCTTAAAAAGTTAAATGTATGTCTTCTCCTTTTACTGTGCAGAAATCATATTCCAAGATTTATACATGAATATCCTTAGCCACTCTTTTTGTAATAACCAAAAATTAGAAGCCACCCAAATGTCCATCAGTAAGTGTATGAGTAAATAAAATATGGTATATCCAAACAACAGAATGCAACTGAGCAATAAAAATAAAGTAATACTGAATTGAAGACAAAAAAAGTATAAATGCTGTATGATTCCATTTCTAGAAAATGCAAACTTATCTAGTAATGTTAAAGTCAGTAGTGATAGTGGATAATGGTATAGGGATAGTCAGCAGTGACAAAAAGCAGATCAGTTGGAGCCTGATGCTGATCAGGGATACAGTAAAGATAGAGAGACTACAAGACTACAGAAAAGAACAAGGAAATTCTGGGGTTGTCATTTATATGTTCATGATCATGATCATGATGATGGCTTTATAGGTCACATACATATTTTTACATATGTGTTATATATATGTATATATACATGTTGAAACTTACCCAATTGTAAACTATAAGTATGTGCAATTTATTTTATGTGAATTGTATTTCAATAAGTCACTTAAAGTTTTTCAGTCAAATATGTTTTCTTTGTTTTCTAGTCTGTCAATATTTTCCCTATAGAAGACTATGGTGGATTTTGTACAAACTTTATCATATTTAAGGATCTCCACCACTATTTTGAACAGGTGTCCTGCACTATGTTCTCTGCATGGATATTATCTTCAATATTCATAACACAAGAGAAAACATTTCTCAATTTCTCATGCCAAAGATTTATGGTTAAAGTGGTATCTAATAACAGATTCCTAGTTGAGTGTCAAATAGCTCACCACAAAAATTAAAGGGAAAGCACTGAAAATACCAGTTACACATAATAGCACTGAAACCTTATACTAACATCGACCAATCATGAGAAGTTAGAATACCCACATTATAAAAATAAGGATAAATGGGACTTGTGTGAGAGATTCAGTGAATGCACCATGACACTAAAATAGAGAAAAATGTCTCGCCTCAAAGGTTAGGTAAGAAGAAAAAGAGGAATCTTATTTCAAGATACAGAATAGTCCTCTCTACTTATGAGAACTGCTTTTACTATAAAAGCCTGACTATAACCTTTCACTAAAAATCAGTTAACTTTCATTCCACAGAAAGCCAGGGAAATGCTGACTCTGATGAATTAGGCAGAGAACTGTTCTTTGGCAGACATAGTTTACTTGCATTTATATAAACTTTTATATAAAGTTAGTTTAGAGTTCCAGAATATAAGACAATTGCTTATGAGAAGTTTCCATCACTGCTAATGAATTCTACTAAATAATGCTGGCTACATGGGTACCATAAATGTGCTCTGCAGTTGTGTATTTGAGAAAAAAGATTCCACAATATTCAAATCAATATGATGTCAAGACAAGTCTGTTGTCAAATGTTGATTTGGATTTGATAAATTACTCATTCTTGAAGTATGAATATAAAGGAAAGAGAGTATGGAGTCCTGAATAAAACTACTTCAATACTAGGTAAAGTAAACACTATTTTGTAGGCTCAGAGAAGGGGGGGAAAAAAAGCTAAAAATTATTTATTCCCAGAATGAAAGGGAAAAAAACCTGAATATGGTTATTATTTGTACTCAAAATAATACAATTAGAAAAGGATTCTATGAAATATTTGCAGAAATCCACAAGAAGAAAATCGGTTGAAATAAAAGACAGTAGGATATAATCAGAGATAAATGGGGAGGTGGGGGGAGGAAGCTAAATATCCTGAGTGACAGAAGGGAAAATGGCCAAGAAGCAAAAAGTTAAACAGTAAAATTAAAGTCCACCACTTTTGGACTTGAAAACCAGAAATTAATATTAAAATAGACTTACT
The DNA here is from genome assembly GCF_922984935.1 of Meles meles. Taxonomy (NCBI): domain Eukaryota; kingdom Metazoa; phylum Chordata; class Mammalia; order Carnivora; family Mustelidae; genus Meles; species Meles meles. Next base: position 129,957,224 of record NC_060069.1, on the reverse strand, counting down.
GAGTCAATGAATAAAAAAATTTAGAATATGTGCCTGAAAGATAAAATGATAAAAATGCAAGAGAAATGTAGTAGGCATTGTTAGGTCGGAGGCCCTGGGAATGCAGAAGGAACAATAAAATGGCCGCCATGCCGCCATCTTCCCCTATCCAGGACTTTCCCACCAGAAGGACATCTATCAAGGACACAAGACCTTGAGTAAACCGAAACTTACTCGAGAAACAGAAAACAGCCACTTTGGGACTTTCCAACCCCCAACCTCTAACCTTACCAAATATGGTATGAGCCCCACCCCCTCACCCCCCACTGCCTTGGCCCAATAAAAGCTCACTCAACCCCTTCCCACATGCAACTTCCCGACTCTCCTCTCTTGAGTCGCGGAACCTCAACTGAGGGCGCCTTTAATAAACCTCGCCTTGCACCTATCTCGTCTGGTGTCCTGTGTATCTCGCCTGTAAAAGCTTACAGGTATGAAATACAAAGTTAAGATAAAAACTAAAATTGAAGATGTTTACAATGAAAAAATAGAACATTAAAAGAAAAGAAAAATACTGTGAGATACACATTTTTTTAAATTGCTGTAACTCTCTCTGCATAGTAGAATCAAACTGTCCCAGATAATACTGATGAAAGGAGAATGACACACAAATCTAAGTATGCCATGTAAAGTTCAAGAACTTAAATGATAAAGTTAAAAAATTATGCAAATAACTTGTTAGAAAGAAAAAAAAAATGCTGTCTTAACATAGGAAAACCTGACCAGCTCCTGCTTCTCCTCTGCAAGATTAAATGGAAAAGAGACAAGATTAATGTTTTAAGAGGAAATTTTGTGAATCTCAAAATTCTGTTTCCAGATAAATCTTTTAATTAATGAAAGAAAACAAAAGATGATTTCATATATTAATGATCCAGAAAATATACAGAATGAATCCCACAGAAATGTGCATCTTAAAAGACTAAAACTGAAAAAGACAAACTAAATATAGATAAAACACAGAAGCTACAATTGCTAGCATATATTTAAATATATGAGGCAAAAAAAATTAAAAAGTAAACAGTTGGAGCTTCTAGGTGGCTCAGATGGTTAAGAGTCTGCCTTCAGCTCAGGTCACGATCCCAGGGTTCTGGAACCAAGCTCCCCCATTGGGCTACCTGCTCAGCGTGGAGTCCACTTTTCCCTCTCCCTCTGCCTGCTTGTGCTCTGTCAATCTCTCGCTCTCAAATAAATATATAAATAAAATCTTTTTTTTAAAGTAAACAATGTAGCAAATGCGAAAATTATTCGTTATTTTATTCAACAAATATATGAGTACTCAACTGGAACCATGAACTTCCTTTCGGGTGCTGAATATACTGTATTGAGTCAAATAAAAGAACCCATTAATTCATGGGACATTTATATTTTAGTAGGAGAGACAATAAATAAGGTAAGTGTGTGTGTGTTATTCAAGAAAGTATTAAATTTTAAAAAGGAAAAATAAACTGAAAAAGAGGATGTGGATTGAAGCTGGCAGAAAAGGTGTATGTGTTTGTGAGTAGACTGGTCAGAGAAGTCTGCATTGAGAAGGTAACCTTTGGATGAAACCCAGGAGGAAGTGATAGAATGTAACGTCTGAACATATGAAGGAAGAGTATTACAGACAGGTAGAAGAAACACTGCAAAGGTCTTGAAGCAACAGCATGTCTGCCATTTCTAGAAAGAGCAAGGCCACCAGTGTAGCTTGAGCGAAGGAATAAGGGAGAGAATATTAGGAGAAAGAGTCAGAAAAATAACAGAGAGCCAAAAGCAGAGATCAGGGCATTCTTACATTGAGACATCAGGGAATGAGAAAGAACCAGGAAAATCAGTGGCCAGCAAATTAAGTAACAGGCAAGTGCGGTATCAGATAAGCCAAAAGAAGAAAGTGCTTCAAGGAAAAACAACAGCTACCTCAAATAAGACAAGAACTGGGAAACAACATTGGATTAAATGGGCTGGAGGTCATTGTGACTTTAACAGAAAGATATTATTGGTATAATGAAGGTTAAATTTGATTAATGGGTTCAAGAGAGAATAGGAAGAAAAAACTGGAGATGAAAGAGGGAAGAAGGGTAGGAAGACAGGGACAGAAGACAAACAAAAGTCAACTTTTTGAGGCAAGTGACTATAAGTAAGCATAGCCTTCTAGTGTGCTGTGCTAGCCAAAGAGATTTTGTAAAACTTCCCTGGGACAAGGCTGCAGAAAGTGTCTACGAGTATGGAGAATAATTGTACTTTCCCTGAAGACCTTTGAGGCCAAGTCAGAAGAGGCCACATGAGGAAGCTTTTGATGATGAAATATATTTCATCTCAAAACGTATTTTAAAGGGCAAATGCAGGTTCCAGGAGATAGTCTCTGAACAAAGCTGGAAAGAGCGGAGACTGCTGAGTTAAAACAGTGATCAAGGGACGAGAGAAGTAAACTTCTTTTTTTCTGTAGTAAAATTTATAATAAAGCCATAATAAGTTACATAGTGTAGCACTAGTACACATACAAAAATTCTAAAAAGAAAATGTAAAAAATAGTAGGAGGCAAAGAGATCAAAGTACATAAAGAACTCCAAAGTGATGATGATCCATGAGCCCATTTAGAAGAAATGAATTGATCATGAAGTGGTGTTTGAAAATGGGATAAATATTCCAAAGAAATCCAACAGAATCTTCATTTTATATCAGCAGTTTACAAACTCTGGGCATTTATGGAACATTTTTAGTGAGTGTTTTTTGCATATATCTGACCTCCAAATTTTAGTAACCCTAAAAAACAATGCAATAATTTTTAATCATAAAAATGTTTATAATTAATAATATTTTCCTATCAATAATAAGGTTGACATCAGAAGCTTATTCCAAGGTATCTATTTTTGGATCAAAGCAGAGTATGTTAAGTCAAAAATTAAATTCCACATCTAATTAGTTAATTTCCTTACTCTTTATTTCTACTACATTAGAAAAGTCTTACAACTGTTAGCTGCTGAGAAAAATATCAAATGTTTTCTGTTGTGGCAAACCCTTTCATATATTAGAATACTACATTTATGAAGACATTTCTTTTTAGTGCACAAAAGGAGACTAAAACAAGAATTGTTGGGAGTGTTCTTTTTTTAAAGATTTTATTTATTTATTTGACAGAGAGAGAAAGACAGCAAGAAAAGGAGCACAAGCAGGGGGAATGCGAGAGGGAGAAGCAGGCTTCTTCCTGAAGCAGAGAGCCAAATGCAGGGCCTGACGGCAGGACCCTGGGATCATGACCTGAGCTGAAGGCAAACACTTAACAACTGAGTCACCCAGCCACCGCTTGTTGGGAGTATTTAGAAACCACCTGAAAATACATACCATATTCAAAGGTATGAATATATGATATGAATATGATATATGATATATGAATATGATATGATATGAATATATAAGTAGTTCAAATGTTTCAAATTTGATAGTGGCAAATAATTCTGAATCAACTATTTGACTACCTTTGACTCTAGACAGAATTACTTCAAAAATATGCCAAAATACCATTAATTTCTTTTTCTGAGTAGTAAATATAGTCAAGAGATGGGAAAGAATAAAAATCTTAATCAAAATCTGCTTCCGTCAATGGTCGACATTAAGATTCCCTACAACAAATTCTAACATTGCAGTTTTAAAGCTATAAAGTAAATAGATGTGGGGAAAACACTAAATAGATGAAGCTATTCAAGGTACAGCATATATTCAGTATTTAAGTGAATTCTTGAACACTTAAAAATTGTCTTTGGTGTTTTATCATTTGCTTCGAAATGAGTGAGAATATTTTCCTTGCATAATGGCAACTGCCCACTACGAAACTCTGTAGACAATTTCATGCAGATTTTTTTTTAATTTTTAAATTTTTTATAAACATATAATGTATTAGCCCCAGGGGTACAGGTCTGTGAATCACCAGGTTTACACACTTCACAGCACTCACCATAGCACATACCCTCCCCAATGTTCAGAACCTCACCATCCTCTCCCTACCCCCTCGCCCTCAGCATCCCTCAGTTTGTTTTGTGAGATTAAGAGTCCCTTATGGTTTGTCTCTCTCCTAATCCCATCTTGTTTCACTTATTCTTTTCCTACCACCCAAACCCCCGACATTGCCTCTCCACTTCCTCATACCAGGGAGATCATATGATAGTTGTCTTTCTCCGACTGACTTATTTTGCTAAGCATAATACCCTCTAGTTCCATCCACATTGTCACAAAGGGCAAGATTTCATTTCTTTTGATGGCCGCATAGTATTCCATTGTATATATATGCCACATCTTCTTTATCCATTCATCTGTTGATGGACATCTAGGTTCTTTCCATAGTTGGGCTATTGTAGACATTGCTGCTATAAACATTCGGGTACACGTGCCCCTTCGGATCACTATGTTTGTATCTTTAGGGTAAATACCCAGTAGTGCAATTGCTGGGTCATAGGGTAGTTCTATTTTCAACATTTTGAGGAACCTCCATGCTGTTTTCCAGAGTGGTTGCACCAGCTTGCATTCCCACCAACAGTGTAGGAGGGTTCCCCTTTCTCCGCATCATCACCAGTATCTGTCATTTCCTGACTTGTTAATTTTAGCCATTCTTACTGGTGTGAGGTGGTATCTCATTGTGGTTTTGATTTGTATTTCCCTGATGCCCAGTGATGTGGAGCATTTTTTTCATGTGTCTCTTGGCCATCTGGACGTCTTCTTTGCAGAAATGTCTATTCATGTTCTGCCCATTTCCTGATTGGATTATTGGTTCTTTGGGTGTTGAGTTTGCTAAGCTCTTTATAGATTTTAGATACTAGCCCTTTATCTGATATGTCATTTGCAAATATCTTCTCCCATCTGTCAGTTGTCTTTTGGTTTTGTTAACTGTTTCCTTTGCTGTGCAAAAGCTTTTGATCTTGATGAAATCCCAATAGTTCATTTTTGCCCTTGCTTCCCTTGCCTTTGGTGATGTTCCTAGGAAGATGTTGCTGTGGCTGAGGACAAAGAGGTTGCTGCCTGTGTTCTCCTCAAAGATTTTGATGGATTCCTTTCTCACATTGAGGTCCTTCATCCATTTTGAGCTAATTTTTGTGTGTGGTGTAAGGAAATGGTCCAATTTCATTTTTCTGCATTGGCTGTCCAATTTTCCCAACACCATTTGTTGAAGAGGCTGTCTTTTTTCTATTGGACATTCTTTCCTGCTTTGTCAAAGACTAGTTGACCATAGTTTCATGCAGATTTAAAAGCAGAATAAATAAAACTAGCCATAACCCACACCTACAGTAAATCTAGGAGACAGAGAAGTCCTTGAACTTCCAAGTATCTGTAAGTGGAAAAATAAATATCCGAACCAAGAGAGCCATCTCAAGATCTGCTCAAGCCAAAAGTTAGGAGAGATTAAACAGAAAAGATGAGGGAGGAACAGGAGACTGGCAAAGGCAGAACACAGATAAAATCATCCACAGCAAGAAAATGTTTCATCCTATGTGGGGAAATACCAAAAATACATATGTGACCTGTTGGACGTGGGCAAATGTTGATTTTAGATCTCTGCCCCTGCCCACCAGAATATTAGCAGTTCCTAGAGAGTTCTTAATTGGGTTCAGTCATGATCTTGACAATACTTTACTCTCTCAAGGCTACATCTTTGGAACAGCTCCTAATATGGGAATGGTGGTTGGAATATATACTTGGAGGACAGTGTAGGGAGTAAGGAGCCTCCAATTTAGAGTACAACTCAAGGGTCAACAGTTGGTTATATCCTCTTGATGACCTGCTCCAAAAACAAAATGTACCTAACAATTCACAGGCCAACTATTAACCGGGAAATAATTTTGCAATGCATATTAAGGAAAAGTGTTTTATGTTACTATGCTTACAAATCAAAGGAAAAATGTAGACCCAACATCAGATTGTATTCTCATAGAATGAGTATTAGAAATGCCAGATCAATATATCAAAGTAGTCTATTTCAGTATCAATATAAGAAATATATATGTGACAAAACTTTTTTAATTATTAAAAAGAGCAAAGATTAAAGAGATAATACTTAATACTATATTGAGAATATTAGGATTATAAATATTACCAAAAACTGTAATGTTCCATATGTTAAAAGTCTTTAAACCATTCATTATTTGAGCCTAAGTAATTCTACCTCTTAGAAATATATTCTATGGAAAAAAATCAGAGATTTGTTTATAGATCTCCTTTGGAAGATTTACTATAATGATAAAATATGAAAAAATTGGAAATGATATAAGAAGAAAATTGTTCAATTTTAGTGATAAAATTTAGTATGAAGTTTTAAATGATGTTTTCAAAAGTCTTTTACTTTTATGAGAAAACGTTAACAATGTGCTAAGTGAAACATGGTATACAAACAATAACAATTTACTAATCTTCTCTTGGTGCTTTGTCTCACTTGGGGAAAATTAACTTTGAGGTTTTTTCCAAACCAATTAGAAAACAATAAGACACTTCTCTTTATGGGGAAGTGGAAAATTATTTGATGGCAAATCCACCTAAGAAACATTTAACATGAAGTTTTTCATTTCAGATATGGAAATTACATTGTCATTTATATTATGGTGAAAATGATGATAATGATCTGCTAAAATTATAAAGATATATTTTTAATAAATGTAGGAAACTAGTTATAATATATACAATTTTAATACTTAATTTTTCCTTGGGCTTCTGAATTAAACTTAATTCCTCTAACTTTGAACTGTAATCATGAAATACAAGGGTTTCATGAATTTGTCAATAATAATACAGTAAGGTTTTATTTATACTTTTACCAAGGTATTATATTATCAAGGTATTAAAAAAGAAAACTTGTGTTCAGCAACTGGTTTTTTAAAAGGGACTTTTCTTCAGCACTAAGATTATTAAAAAACAATTATAATAATTATTCAGTCACTTAAGAAAACTTGTAAATGTTAGATTTGATTTTATCATGACAGAGTCTTTGACGTTTCATGCCATGATGAACTCTCTCCTCTCCATTGCATAAGGAGTATCATTTCACACTGACTGAAACTGGACAGGATCATTATAGTTCACATTTCAGTAACATGAGTAGAAAATCTAATTGAGGTTCTGCTGGATCACATCTACACAGTGCTCTACTGTAAATGGCAACTTCACAAGCTGTCTCCTACAGTGACCATTTAAATGGAAATATCTCAGGGATCATATCATTCACCCAGCACAGCGTCTTCTGCTTACCTAAATTCATTGTTCATTGCAATGTACAATGTTCATAGTTAAAAACTTATTACAAAATCATGTTTTGATTAGGCTTCTGACAGCAGATTTGATGGGAAAAAGAAACTAATTTTATTTTAAAGAAAACCGTCAACTATAAACATCTGAGAAACAAATAACAAGGTTAAAAATGACAACTTTGGGGGCACCTGGGTGGCTCAGTGGGTTAAGCCTCTGCCTGCGGCTCAGGCCATGATCTCAAAGTCCTGGGATCGAGCCCCGCATCAGGCCCTCTGCTTGGCAGGGAGCCTGCCTCCCCCTCTATCTCTGCCTGCTGCTCTGCCTACTTGTGATCTCTCTCTGTCAAATAAATAAAATAAAATATTTTTTTTAAAAATGACAACTTTGATAATTTTAGTCCAAAAATTAAGTTTCTTTGATGGCCAAAAAAAAAAAAAAAAAAATTTTTTTCAGAATAAACTTTAAATGTTCCTCCTTTTCACCCTCAATATCCACTGATTAACTGAGAAGTATAAAAGCGATTTAGGGGGTGCCTGGGTGGCTCAGTAGGTTAAGGCCTCTGCCTTCGACTTGGGTCATGATCCCAGAGTCCTGGGATCAAGCCCCACATCATGCTCTCTGCTTGGCAGGGAGCCTGCTTCTCTTCCTCTCCCCCTTCTTCTCTGCCTGCCTCTCTGCCTACTTGTGATCTCTGTCTGTCAAATAAATTAATTAAATGATCTTTTTTTAAAAAAGTGATTTAGAAATCATTTGTATAAAACAGGAATATGAAGCTTTTATGGTCTTTACTAAGATAATAAATAACGTCAATTAGAAATAGATATTCAGTTTACAAAATAATTACATTAGGTACAAATGCTTAAAAATGGTATGATTTTTCATCCGAGTCTTCATTTCAGCTTACATCATGATCCCAGGGATGTGTAGGGCCAATCCCTATGTCCAGCTCCGTACTGAGCAGGGAATCTGCTGAAGTTCTTCTCTCCCTCTATCCCTCCCCAGGCCCCATTTTCTTTCACTCTTTAAAATAAATAAATAAATCTTAAAACAAAAAAAAAAAAAAACAGTACACTTGTGTGTGCAGCAGAAATAAAAACAGTTGCATATTTTGTTGTTGCTATAAAAGACTTTGTTCCTTGATAATTTTTATACGAAGTGGGTTTAAACTAAAACTGGATCTTGTGACATCCTACATAAGGGTAAAATAATAAAATTTTGTCAAGAAAGTAGGAGAAGGTTGCTGCTCACTTCTTCCCACTCCTTACAGTATCTTCTTTTTTTTTTTTTTTTTTTTTTTTTTTTTTTAAAGATTTTATTTATTTATTTGACAGAGAGAGTGATCACAAGTAGGCAGAGAGGCAGGCAGAGAGAGAGGAAGAAGCAGGCTCCCTGCTGAGCAGAGAGCCCGATGCGGGGCTCGATCCCAGGACCCTGAGATCATGACCCGAGCTTCAGGCAGAGGCTTAACCCACTGAGCCACCCAGGCGCCCCCTTACAGTATCTTCTTGAAAATATAACACACCTGATAAGAAGTCCAACCTTTTAATTTTACAATGTAAGGTCATTATATTACATTGAAGGCATTGTTAAGACTATCACAAGGTGCATCCATTTGCCTTTTGAAGAAATAAGAGAAACTGATTTACTTATTTATTTTCATCCATAGTCAACCCTTAAACAACATGGGTTTGAACTGTGTGGGTCCACTTGTATGCAAACATTTTTCAATAAATAGAGTACAGTACTATAAATATATTTTCTCTTATAATTTTCTTTATAACATTTTCTTTTCTCTAGCTTACTTCATTGTTAAGAATACGTCATATGATACATATAACATATAAAATATGTGTTTATGGGCTGTTTATTTTATCAGTAAAGTCTCTGGTAAATAGTAAGCTATTTGTTAAACTTTTGGGATTTTTTGACTGTGAAGGTTAGTGCCCTTAGCTCCCACATTGTTCAAGGGCCAGCTGTACTTTACCATAAGATCTGCAAGAAATTCTGTCCAGACATTGTAGTCTCTTTAAAATACCTGCATGAACGTATCATAACTGCATTAATCAGTTTTCTCCCTCTTACATATTAGCTCGCAGGCAGTTTTTTATTTACTCAAAATAAGTGGCAAGATTAATTTTTTTTATTTTGCATTTTCTTCTTAAATACTGTGTGATAAAGCACCTAAAAAAACATCCATGTAAAAAAAAAATGGTTTTACAAGGGCACCTGGGTGGCTCAATGGGTTAAGTCTCTGCCTTCAGCTCAGATCATGATCTCGGGGTCCTGGGATGGATACCCCCCATCAGGGTCTCTGCTCAGCCGGGAGCCTGCTTCTCTCTCTCTCTCTCTGCCTGCCTCTCTGCCTACTTGTGATCTCTGTCTGTCAAATAAATAAATAAAAATTTTTTTAAAAGTGTACAGTCTTTAAAAAAATGGTTTTACAAGTTAATGCATTAATATTAGCAAGAATTTAGAGAACTCTTATTACTTAACTAATTAAAAGATTAAGGAAATAATAAGCAGTAACCAATTGAAGGTATAAGCAAGATTTAGATTATATGGTCGAGAACAAAAATATTTTGTTGCTTGGGAATCTTCTTGCATCTTTTAATTCTCTATTTATGCTACTGACCCTATAATTTAACTCCTTGGATGTTAGATAATTTTTGAGAGAGGACTGAGAACATTTATATCAGCCACACATTTTGATAATCCATTTTTCAATACAGATTCGATGTAGAAGGTTATCAAAGGCCAAATTTCTCTATTTATCATGGGGATTTCTTAAAAATAGAGTAAGTCAGTAGGCATAGATATATGACTGATAGATTAAGGAAAATATTGTACTTCAATGAAAAACTATACATTGCTTAAAACATACCCTCCTGGGTTGCTGACTGATTCTATGGGAGCCCTGCACCTTTCATTGCCTTTTAGCTATTTTACAATTCTGTAAGTTGTAAATATCTGATAGCAATGCAAAATAATTCTTGTCTACAGACAGGCAAATAAATTCTGTTAGGCAAAGGTTCAATTGATTTTCCTCCCTTATAGTGGAAAAAGCCAGTTTTGTGTCATTTGCTCATTCATTTCAATATTTCTGATTTATAAATGTGTCTGTTCTTTAGATTTCTCTTTAAACCAACTGTAACATGTGCCTAACTCACTCGTTAATAATGAGTTAAACAAAATTTTTGCCTTAGGTTCATCTTATATCTGTATGCAAGTGATTTTACCGTTTTAAAAAATAATTATCCCTACAGAAAGATGAAGGAAAGAAGGGCAGAAGGGAGGGAGGGAGGGAGGAAAAGAGGTAAGAAGGTAGCAGGGAAAGAAAGGAAAGAAGGAAGGTTTGTTCTTTATTAATGTTTTCAAAAATTGAGATCTAAAAAGTCAATTTAAAAAACAGGGCTGCCATTCTAATTGTTGTTCCTTTTCATTGGCATTTCTCCTCCGTTATCTCCTTTTAAATGCTAGAAGATGCCCATATTTCCATCCTAAACACAACAGACTGACAGAACGAGAAGAAAAAAACACATACCATGAAATGGCATATTACCCCATCTCCTTTATTCTTAGCTGTCCCTGTAACTTTGCTTTCATAAAGGCATATTTCTCTGCCTCTCTTTATGATTTTTATATTTTATATTTTTATTTTTATACTTATCAAAATTCTTAGACTAAAGTTATAGAAAGAAAGATAAAGCTCAGCTAAATGTTTACTTTTGTAAAACTTCACTTTTTTGTTTTGTTTTGGAAAGTAAGCTTCACATATTTGTCTTCATTGAATTTATTTTAACTAGTAAACTGTAGAAAAGAAAAAATGGAGTATTTTTTGAGTGCTCTCTTGATATTCTTCTGATATATCTCTTTAAATAGTTTTAATCATTCAGAATGATCATCAGGGGTAGTAGTTACATTGTGACCTATGTAAATGACCTTCCTTCCCACTCCCACTGAAATCTAGACCCATGTACATAAACTACCACTTTGCTCCATGAGGTTTGCTCCATGGGGTTTAGCAATGCAGCAGAGCTCTGCTCTCACTGAATCTAGAGGTGCGACCTCTATGTCAATAGCTCAGAGAGAAAATTATTTTATCTCTAACATAAACTAATTATAATTCTTTAAAGATAATATATTGCCTTCTGTTAGAATCCTCCACAGAAAAAATGTAGGTCCATGATGCAAGCACCAAAAGAGCTAAAATTAAAAAGACTAACAACCCTCTATGTTGGTGAGCATGAAGAGCACCTAATTTTTGTATATTGATCATAGAAGTATAAAATGGTTCAATCACATGGAAAAAAGATTTTAGGATTTTCTTATAAAACTAAATATCGGGGCGCCTGGGTGGCACAGCCTGTTAAGCATCCAACTCTTGGTTTCCGGCTCAGGTCATGATCTCAGGGTGTGAGGCGGAGCCCATGTAGATACATACAGAGAGAGACAGATATCTATGCATAGATATAGATATATAGACAGGCAGATATATAGATACATATAAATATATATATACACACATATGTGAGTGTATATATGTATATGATCCATGTATCTATGTATGTATATATAGCAACAAAAGAACTTATCTAAGAATACTCATAGCAGCTTTATTGTTAATAGACCCAATCTGATAAAAAAAAAAAAAACTGAAGTCTATCAACAGTAGCACAGATAAACACCCTATTGAATAGTCATACAAATGAACTACTGATATCTATGCAACAGCATGGATGAAATGTGAGAAAACAAAACAAGATGAAAACACATTATGCTGAGTGAAAGAAATATTTCACAAAAAAATGCATACTATGTGATGTCATTTACATGAAGTTCTACCTATGGTAAGAAGAAGAAGAGTGGGGAGATTGATCTGGAAAAACAAGAGGGAACTTCCTGGAGTAATTGAAATTTCTACATCTTGAAATAAAATAGGGTTACAAAGATTTATATTTTTAAAATATTCACTATCTTAAGAAATTGTAGTGAAACATTGAACTCTAATTAATAACATTGATGAAGACGTGTGTGCTCAGAACTGAGATATGCTGATGTCTGCAACTCGCTTTGAAAACATAAAAAGATGGATTTATTGTTGGACAGAAGCATACAGATGAATATGTAATAAAACAAATGTAGCAAAATATATGTTGCAGAATCTAAGTAATGGGTATTTGGGTGTTTATTATAAAAGTATTCCCATTTTTTAATATATTTGAAATTTTTCATATAAAATGAAGTAATATAGGGCTATTATCAGCATATTGATTATACGAAGGGTGGGTAATCAATGGCAAGACTTTAGTATAAAGCAAACCAAGCATTGTGCTGATTTTACTCCCCATGTCCTTAATCTCCTTATTCTTTTGTTTATGTTTGGCACATTTACCATTACCTCCTGCAGCTAAGTATGACAACATCACTTTTGGACTAGTGAAATGGCAGTGTAAGTAAAAGGTGCCACTTGGGACTTGTGACATGGCTCATACATTTCTCTAGCTTCTTTTTCTCTTTGTTTTAAGCTAAAATGCTGATGTCACAGTGACCCACCTTCAACCATGGAAACTCAGACAGCAACCTGAGGAAGAAGTTCCCACCGTGAAATCATTGCCTGAAATCTCAGGATCCATTGCCTGTTTCTAGACAAAGTCTTACTGGAACACAACCACACCCACTCAGTTATACAGCATTATATAAAGTCTAGGGTTGCTCTGTTTCCACACTACGACGGCACAGCTGAATTGCTGAAATGGAGACAGTATGACCACAAAGCCTAAAGTATTTTCTATCAAACTTTTCACCAAATATACATACATTGACCTTTGCTCTAGAGCATGCAAACCACCGGACACGAGGTCCTGAGTGAGCTCATAGAAAAGAGTTGTGACACCACAAAAGACTGGCCAGACTGTTACACAGGAAGGAAACAAACTTCTCCCTATTTAGTTGCTGTTTGTTGTTTGTGTATTTGTTCCTTTGTTGTTCTTTTTTGTTGTTGCTATTTGGGGCTCTTGCTTATATGAAAAGTAACCATTATGGTTTCCAGTAATATTTTTACATATTATTTCAGTGTCATCCATGCTGCTGCCAGTAAACTAATTTTAACATCTTATTTAAAAAATAACCTAAAAAAATAACCTGGAGCTCCCTGAAGTTATATTTTGGTATTTGGCATTTTGAAGCTGAAGAAAAATGACTTCGATTATGCATATTATTGTTTCCCTCCTTTAGTGAAGTTCTTTGGCTTTTGGCATTTCAAAGACTGAACTCTGGATCTCTTCCCCACAATCCACGAAGATATTTTTTTTCCCATTAGACTTTTAAAATAGTTTTCATCGGGGACAATAAATCCCAATGTCTATCTGTTCTAAGGGGGCATTAGGTCATGTCTCTGATGAGTTGCTCAGAAAGGTTTTTTTTTTTTCTCTCTTCTTTTAAGAAAGAACTGTGACAATATTTCTACCTAGAGAATGTCTGTTCCTCATGTTCCAAAGATTTTAGCAGACATGAACACTGCTACAAACAGAGAGAAAATGTCCTACTGGAGAGAAACCATTAAACTTGGATCTGAACATCTGTAGTGAAATCCAGGCCGAGCACGTAGGTCAGTGGAATTCCCCACCTGACTCCTCTCTGGGCTTCAGATCTTCGATGTGTACAAGAAAGTGTCAAATTATGAGATAATTTCTAAGGTCTCCTCCAGCTTTCAAATCTCCTTGACTTCAAATCACTGAGTTAAGGCCACATATAATCATTTAATATCATATCTCCATTTATATGTCACTGTTTTTCTCTGTATGGCTTACAGTTTCTTATAAGATACCAAACAGTTTAATTTTAAAGCATAAAAGCTGTTAGTTTTGTACTTTCCAATATGTTTTGTTCAGCCTCAAACCATCGCATTTTCCTATCTACATGAATAGGCACAAAATAGAGCACCATAAGATTTCAAAAAATATTTATTCCAGCCGTGCACCCTAAACTCTATCACCAACACGACACAGGCATATTTTAAAGATAAGGAAGTTAGATCATGTCATTCCTGTATTTGAAACCTGAATATATGTCCCAATTCCCTCAAAATAAATGCTAACGTGATTGTTATATGACTACAATGTGATCTACAAGGTCACAGAAAATCTGCCACCAGCTGATATTGCTTTTTCCTTCATTCATTCTGCCCCTATCCTCCAGATACATCATGGCCAGAGTCCCCTGTTTTGGTTCCTCCCCTGCCCCAAATCCCCATGGCTCACTTTTTCACTTCCTTCAAAGTTTTACTCAATCTTCACCTATCCCAGAAGCTTATTTTAAATTTTCACTTTCCCTGCATTCCCACCACATTGCCAGTCCTCCTCTACTTTCTCCAGATCTCTTTCCTCTACAGCATTCACCACATTACAATATACTACATACTATACTCCTGTGGGGTTGTTCATTGTCTGCCACCCCACCCCACCCCTACCCAAATGTAAGCTTACACAGAGGCAGGGCATTTTAATTCTTTAAGGTATCTCAAGCACTTAAAAGAGTGCCAGGCACAAAATAAACGGTTAATGATATTTGTAGAATAAGTGGGAAGAATAAAACAAATAACTGAATTTATGAATCTTTTTCCTCACTAACTATTTACCATGCCCAATATATATTCTTGAACTAGGTCCATTTTCTAGGTCTATGGATGATAACAATGAAAACAATGTTCACAGATGTTATGGACTGAATGGGTGTATCTCCACAAAATTCATAGGTTGAAATCCAAACCCCCAAAGTGAGGGTTTTAGGAGGTGGGGGTCTTTGGGAAATGATTAGGTCAAGAGGGTGACACCTTCATGAATGGGACTGGTGTCCTTACAAAAGAGATCCAGAGAGCTCTCTCAACCCTTGGAAAAAATAAGTATTCATTCTATAATCCAGGAAGCAGGCTTTCCCCAGACATAACTCTGCTGGCACCCTGACCTTGGACTTCCCAGTGCCCAGAAATGAGAGAAATAAATTCCTGTTGCTGATAAGCCCGTACTCCATGGTATTCTGTTACAGCAGGACAAATGAACAAAAACAGGAGGTGATTTTAATAGTACTGAAAAGTATCTTTAAATAATCAACATAAATGCTAAAATCAGCTTACTCAATATAGAAACTTTTTTTAAAAACTACTAATCTTTGTATAAGACACTGTGTTAGACCCTGAAGACCACAAAAGACCTGTTCCTGCCCTCAACGATTTCTAAACTTCCTGATAAAACAGATTAAGTCTTCAAATATTATTAAAGAAAGCATAAAGGAAGGCAAGGAAGAGGTTAAATGTGGTTCTACTCAGCCTTTAGACTGTGAGATGGGATACTGATGCTGCAAACTGAGCCTTTTTTAAAATCTGTTGGCAGTAAATATTTTAGTCCCAAGAAAGTACAGGGCAGAAGAGCGGATCACATTGAAGGGATTTTAGTAGCTCTAATACCCCAGTGCTGTGTTTCACAGTTTTCCATTTGGAAGAACAGCCCTTGTTCAGAACTAAGAACACGCCTTTATTATAAGAAACAAGTCCCTCTCTAGCATCGCAGGGTGCCAGCATCACATATTCCCCTTCTTCTGTGACCAGTTAATGTGTGTCTCTGGTTACTTGCCACATTTGCCAAGCTCCCATTCAGTGGCACTTATGAAGGTCCTGCTATCGCTTTATAAACTTTTATTTCCACATTACTCTTTGTTTTTCCAAATCATTTGCCATTAACTATTCTAAAAGCTTTTATCAGAGGAAAACCCTCTCATTGAGCTAGTCTGAGGATTTAAAGCAGTTAACCCACGATTATATTTTAAAGTCCTTGTGCTGCTTCGGCTGCTATAATGCATCCTGTTACGGCTTCTAGATTATGTTAATATGGAAACTCTCCGAAGTCTAACACTCACAAAGCACACCATTGTTCAGCCTCCCGCAACCCGTGCATTTACTCCTGGCCGTAAATTCAATCAGGGCGGCAGATTTATACTCACTCACTATCAGTCAGTACATTGACTTTAAAATTTGGCTCAGAGTTTTTCATTACCTCTGTGGAACTTCCCTTTCACTCCTATCAGAATTGGCCTCCATTTATATGTGCCCTCAGTCCCTACTTTCTAATAATAAATCTCAAATTCATCAACCCCCTTGTCAGGTCCCTCATCCTTGGGCAACAGAGCATTCACCTGGTCTGCCCTGGAGCTGTGGAATTCCCTGAACTGAGCACTCCTCTCCAAATCCCCTGAGCTTTATAAATCCCCTTTTGAGTCTCACTTATTAAAATTTGCTTTTAATATTTGATCTGCCCCTGACACATGCTGCAGGCTTGGCTGTTATAAAAAATATATATATAAGGAGAAGAAAAGTATTTTTATTTTCCTCACCATTTGTGGAAAGGGCTGAAATTTCCTCTGCTTCTTTGTCAGTATTTTATATTTTCCATCATTCTTTCCCTTCTCTCTTTCATTACTAGGAGAACAATCACCCCGCAGGCTTGGCTGAGTAACCAGGGTTTAGACTTCAAGATTGCATGTGATATGGGATTATAAATAAACTAGTCACAATATCATTAATTAATTTGCACCCTAGAGATTGGTATGGATTTTCTTAGGAGACAACATGGAGTTCAGAGAAAAATGGCTCTGTCCTTAAACAACCCTCCTCCCTCACCAGTCTTGCAAAGCAGCTTTTTCCTCTAGTTTTAATTTAATTAATAACTACTCTGGCTCACCCTCACTCTCGTCAGAAGAAAACAGAAAAATGCATTTAGTGGCCCTAAAGGACATGTAGCTTTTATACTGTTCTGGTTAAAAAAAAAAAAAATCATCAAACTTCTAGATATAAACGGTCCTATTCCAAAGTAGTCAGTTCCCAGGATGTGCCAGTATCAAAGAAGGTCGTGTATTTTTGCATTCTCCTTAACAGGTAACCCAGCACCGCGCACACAGTAGGCACTGCAAAAATGTTTGTACAACACTGAATCAATTATTCTTATCTCGGTTCTTTCATTTTCTTTCCATTCCCCCTTGAAAAAGATCTGGTTTTCTGTTTCCCTACTCATTAGAGTACTGTTTTCTGTCACCCTTGCCTCTCTCCTACAGCTGTTGATCAGCCTATTGATTAGGACCCAGAGTAGATGACAGCCAGGAAAGGGCATTATATTCTGGCACAATTTCCTCTAAGTGCTTAATGTGCTTTAAACCCCTCATTCAATTAGATGGCACAGGCTATTACACACAAGTGCCCCACCACAGAAAATTATAAGCTCATATCTAAGAGATACAGTGAAAGGAAGGCAGAGAGTAAGTTAATAGGACATTGTCTGTATGTTTGGCAAATCCTGTGGAGTTTAGGGCTCCGGGTTAATATCAGAGTGCCAGGCTATGGAATTTAAACAGCAGGTAGATTTCAATAGCACAAAATACGGGAGAGAACACAGTACAGCTTGATATATTATTCTGTTATTTGAAATGGCTACTGTGCAAAATTCAGCATTTCCCCCGAAACATTTTGAAGATGATTTAGGCCATTGAAAATAGCGGCAAAGTTAAAACTTTTTTAAGGTTAAGGTAACATTACTAAAGCAGGTGACCTGATGGAATTTCACTAACTGGCAGAGTTCTCAGAGTTCTGAGGTATTTATAGATAGAAGGAAGCACTTATTTTTCTTTATGGAAAAGAGGATACAATTAACCTCATAAGACACGAAACTTAACAGATGAAGATTATTAGTTATTATTGTTGTAGGATGACAGTGGATTTTACATAAGAACAAAAACAATAGTATTTCTGCCAGCTATTGGCTGCCCTTTCACTGGGAATGCTCATGGCTGCTGAAATACAACAAGGTCTGCTTTTAGTTCCATTCACCCCCATCCCTGGTGCCTTCGTGCAGTGCACAAATTTACAACAGTACCTGAACACCTGAAAATGTTCTTATGATGGATATGAAAACATAAGTAGGCGACAGAATCAGCCTCATCATCTATTCCAGGCAACATGGAACTTTATGACTATGATGTAACCTTTACTTACATAACAACAGCTGAAAATGAAAGCAAAATCAATAAATGCCAGACATAGTATTACGGCTTTTGCCTGATTTCAATTAATTTTCAAACTAACTTTATGAGGTAGTTAAATTTGTTTTTTCCATTTTACAGTGTGAAAACTCAAAAGGAAATAAGCAGTTTGCCCAATGTCACATACAGTTAGTAAGTGGTGAAGACAGGACTGTAATCCAAACAATATGATTAGAGAGGGCTTTACCATGATATAAACTACTAACCCAAAGTATATCATAGCATTTGTTTGGTTTATTCTTAAATAATGATATATTATTTTTAAAAACTGGAATCAATAAATCCAAAGAGGACGATTAAAACCACCCATAATTTCATTACAAAAAAAGTGCTATATTTTGGAGAATATATTTTCCATGTGTTAGATGATGTATATGTTGTTTGTAACCAACTTTTCTAATAAGCACTTTTCTACTTAAATAATACTTCTATGACATAATTCATGACATGCATACTTTTACCTTCTGTGAGTCATATTTTACCCAATAAATCACATATTAGAAGTATTTCCAATTTTATTTATTTGCTGTTAAAACACTTCTATGAATATCTTTTTTAAAAGATTTTATTTATTTATTTATTTGTCAGAGAGAGAGAGAGAGTATGCACACAAGCAGGCAGAGTGGCAGGCAGAGGCAGAGAAAGAAGCAGGCTCCCCATGGAGGAAGAAGCCAGATGTGGGACTCAATCCCAGGACCCTGGGATCATGACCTGAGCCAAAGGTAGTGGCTTATCCGACTGAGACACCCAGGCGTCCCACTTCTTTGAGTATCTTTATCACTAAATCTTTAGACTCATTCTTAGACTTAAGCTTAATTATTTCCCCAATATTTTGAACATATTTTACAACTAGAATTTTCTGCAACTACAGTTTTACCCTTTACAAAGTTACACCAATTTACACTCACTGCCAGTATGTAGTAATACTCATTTACCCCTGCATTAACCAAGTGTCATTTTAAAACAAAAAATCTGCCAGATTGATAAAAGTAGCTTTCCAATAATATTTTAATATTATTTCATCAATAAGTAATTTAGAACATTTTGTCATGTTTATTGGTCTTTCATATTTTGGTGAGCAGATTGACAACTCCTTGTCCATTATTAAGGTATTCATTCATTTGCAGTATTTCCTCATATTTAATAATGTCATTACTTTTCCATGTGTATTACATCTTTCCCATTTCATCATTTGTACTTAATTTTGGTTGAGGTGTTTTTACCATGTGTAAATTTTCATGTTTTATGGTCAAATATCTCAATCCCCTTTTCTTAATAATTTTTTTTAAAGATTTTATTTATTTATTTCACAGATAGAGATCACAAGTAGGGAGAGAGGCGGGCATAGAGAGAGAGAGAGGAGGAAGCAGGCTCCCTGCCAAGCAGAGAGCCCAATGCGGGGCTCGATCCCAGGACCCTAGGATCATGACCTGAGCTAAAGGCAGAGGCTTTAACCCACTGAGCCACCCAGGCGCCCACCCCTTTTCTTAATAATTTATAGAGCTTTATTTTTCATGCTTGGAAGCCATCGCTACAAAGCAATTAGATAAATATTCATCCCTTCCCTAAGGTTTCATGGTTTTATTTTTGTGTTTAAAATATTAATCCAGGGCGCCTGGCTGGCTCAGAGGGTTAAGCCTCTGCCTTCAGCTCAGGTCATGGTCTCAGGGTCCTGGGATGGAGCCTCATATCGGCTCTCTGCTCAGCGGGGAACCTGCTTCCCCCTCTCTCTGTCTGCCCCTCTGGCTACTTGTGATCTCTCTCTCTGTCAAATAAATAAATAAAATTAAAAAACAATAAAATAAAATATTAATCCATGTGAAAATTATTTTGTATAAAGTGAAGTACATTTTTTAAGGGATGGAGGGACAGAAGGGAAGGGAGACAGAGAATCTTAAGCAGGCTCCACACATAGCATGGAGCCAAGGTGGGGTTCAGTCTCATAATCCTGAGATCATGACCTGAGCTGAATTCAGGAGTCGAATGCTTAACCAACTAAGCCACCTAGGTGCCCCTAAAGTAGATATTTTATTTTCACTCTTAAATCATGAATCACTTAACCCAGCATTGTTCATTGAATTAACTATTCTTTGCCCACTAATCGGTGATGCTACTTTCATGAATTATATAACTATTATATATTTTAGGGTCCAATTCTGATTTTTCTCGTCTTTTCCTTTGATCATCTACACAGATTTTTTACTGACTACTAGAAAAGAATAGCTTCTCATCAGAAAGTTTCTTGGTCACCCAACTTCATATTTTGAATGAGTTACAAGTTATAGATTCTTGATGATTAGACATTTTAAAGGAATGAGAAATATCAAAAATAAGAAACTCATTTACTGGTGTCCCACCATGTAGAATCTGAAAGGAATGACTTTAATATGGAGATTTTTCAGAAATATTTGACTAAAATAAAAGAAATCCAAATAGATGAGATATTTAGGCCTATCATTTGGATGACCATAATGTTAGTACTTTTTTTTAAGTGCACAGAGTGATCACATAATATAAAAATTACCTGGAGACATACTTTGGAATTACCTCTGAAGAGATATATGAAATACAGGAAAATGTTTTACTAAAGCCACTATGCTACTACCACCTCTAATAACAGGTAGACTATTGGTAGTGTTATGTAAAAGAAATTAGACAAATGTGATCAGACTCACCTTGAGAAATCAACTGACTACAGAACTCAAAAGTTTTGAGTATTTTAAAGTATAAGATTTTAATTGAAATCAAAGGGACAATAGAAAAATTCACTTAAAATCGTTCTCCCAGGGGCACCTGGGTGGCTCAGTGGGTTAAATCCTCTGCCTTCAGCTCAGGTCATGATCTCAGGGTCCTGGGATCGAGTCCCACATCGGGCTTGCTGCTCAGCAGGGAACCTGCTTCCCTCTCTCTCTCTGCCTGCCTGTCTGCCTAGTTGTGATTTCTCTCTGTCAAATAAATAAAATATTAAAAAAAAAATCGTTCTCCCAACATATCCTTTTATTTTTTTAAAATAAATTTTCATAACAGAAGCAGCTATTAAAAAAAGTGACTTGAACACACCAGGCTGCAAAAAGTTCTCTGAGGGGTTCACTCTATGTGACAGAGAATACAATCACACTTTGTATCCCCCAGAAAATACAACTCGATAGTAAGTGGCACCTGATCATTAGAAAGGATGTATTTCTCTTATTATCCATTTCAGTAGTGGGAAAGATATTAGGTAGTTTTACCAAGGTTAGACACCAGACTGTCAGAGTTGTTCCAAGAAAAGGACAAGCAAAGAGAATGTTCATCTTCCAAGGGTACTCCTATTCTGCAGCCACTTGAGAAATGTAACACCTGCTGCCCCCAAAGTTTTTCCCACCTGCTAAGGTTGTAAAACAGACAGATTGGTCAGCCAGCTTAGATTTCACAGGGCAAGTCTGGAGTAAATAAGCCATTCTACTTAGCTCTGAAAAAAAAAAAAAAAAAAGTCTATTGGAAGTGACAGAGTAGTTGATGAAGAGAGATTATTTTGAAGTGTGCTGCAGAAATTGGCCTTGCTACAGGACTTTTTTAAAAGGACATTCTTCTGTTTTGTTGTTAGAATGTAGGAAAATTTTGCAATCTTGCCATAACCACTTGATTCTTTTCCTCCATTATCAAGAGGGAACTTCCCAAGAAGGGAACCACACTCATGTGATTCACACCAAGTAAAGAAAAGTCAGCTAGCTGGTCCCCAGGAAAAATTACATACTCTTCACTCTTCACTGTAGTTTCCCTTCATGATTTAGGAAGCTGCCATTCATTAATGTGGCAATTTCATTCCTGTAGGAGAAGAATTAGTTCATAATTTCCTGCCCTGTGGGAAGATTTACAATTCACCGATCACTTCAAGGATAACAGTACCAATTCACCAAGACAAAAATCTGCCCACCTATATTCCTGTTCTGCAAGTATAATGATGATAATCAAACTAGCAATAACATTTAAAAATTCCATGTAGGGGTGCCTGGGTGACTCAGTCATTGAGTGTCTGCCTTCAGCTCAGATCATCATCCCAGGGTCCTGGAATCAAGCACTGCATCAGGCTCCCTGCTTGGAGGAAACCTGCTACTCCTCCTGCTTGTGCTCCCTCTCTCACTATGCCTCTCTATGTCAAATAAATAAATAAAATCTTATAAATAAATACACACACACACACATACACAGAGAGAGAGAAAGAGAGAGAGAGAGAGAGAGAGAGATCTATATATATATACTAGCCAGGCCCCAGTCTAAAAATGTATGTATATTATGCAAATATCCATTCCATCCCCAGAAACCCCTATAACACAAGTAATATTATTTATTTCCATTTTACAGACGAAGGTCTACAACCTGCCCAAGGTCACAAAGTAGAAAGTATGAATGGTATACAACTCTAACACTTCCTAGAATATATATAGAGTACTATTCCTCTATAGAGAATAAAGAAAGCTTCTAAAATCTTTCTCAACCCCTCTCTGCCTTACAAAGAGTACATATTATATGAATCCATAAAAAGCAAATACAGAGAGACAGAAATATATTGAGATAGAAAGTGGGATGAGCTGTCACCCAAGGCTGTGGATAGAAATAGGGAGTGACTGTTCCTAAAATTAGATTATGAGGATGATGAATATATGAACATTCGTTGAACTATACACATAAAACAGGCAAATCTTAGGGTATACAAGTTATATCTCAATAAAAGTTTTTTTTAAAAATTAAAAATCAACACATTTTATTCCAACTACTCTACAGCAGAACGCAACACAGTTGTTCTTCCCCAATCATGAAGCGATGTCCTTGAAAAATATCATCATAGATGAAATCAAAGTGGAACAATTTTACACCTAATTCAGGTAAAGAAAGTAGGGAGAACAAATGTGACTGTAATGCAAGCATTCCCTTAGTACTATTTCGCACTCTAAATTAACAAGCAATTGGGAAACATGCCAAAAAGAAAAAGTGTGCTGCATGTGTGCATAAAAGAGAATATCGATGCCATTTTACGCAACCTCTTTAAAGCAGTTATTATGGGTAATTTACCATTAATTTGTATTTACCACTCTCTAGTTCCCAGAAATTTCTTCCTCCTGCTTTTTTTTAATTTAATTTTATTTTCTCAGTGTTCCAAGTGTCATTGTTTATACACCACACCCAATGCTCCATGCAATACATGCCCTCCTTAATACCCACCATTCCCGACCCCCTCTCCCTTCCAAAACCCTCAGTTTATTTCTCAGAGTCCAGAGTCTCTCATGGAATGTCTCCCCCTCCAATTTCCCTCAATTAACTTTTCCTTCCCTTCTCCTAATGTCCTCCATGTTATTCCTTAGGCTCCACAAGTAAGTGAAACCATATGATAATTGCCTTTCTCTGCTTGACTTACTTCACTCAGCATAATCTCCTCCAATCCTGCCCATGTTGATACAAAAGTTGGGTATTCATCCTTTCTGATGGAGGCATAATACTCCATTGTATATATGGACCATATCTTCTTTATCCATTCATCCGTTGAAGGGCATCTTGGTTCTTTCCAGTTTGGCGACCGTGGCCATTGCTGCTATGAACATTGTGGTACAGATGGCCCTTCTTTTCACTACATCTGTATCTTTGGGGTAAATACCCAGTAGTGCAATTGCCACATGACATAGGTCATTGGGTAGCTCTATTTTTAATTTCTGAAGGAATCTCCACACTGTTTTCCAAAGTGGCTGCACCAACTTGCATTCCTGCCAAGAGTGTAAGAGGGTTCCCCTTTCTCCACATCCTCTCCAACACCTGTTGTATACTGTCTTGTTAATTTCAGCCATTCTAACTGATGTTGAGTGGTATGTCAATGTGGTTTTGATTTGAATCTCCCTGATGGCTAATGATGATGAATATTTTTTCATGTGTCTGTTAGCCATTTGTGTGTCTTCTTTGGAGAACTGTCTGTTCATGTCTTCTGCCCAGTTTTTGACATGATTATCTGTTTTGCGTGTGTTGAGTTTGAGGAGTTCTTTATAGATCTTGGATATCAGCCCTTTGTCGGTAGTGTCATTTGCGAATAACTTCTCCCATTTCCGTGGGTTGCCTCTTTATTTTGTTGACTGCTTCCTTTGCCGTGAGAAGATTTTGATCTTGAAGAAGTCCCAAAAGTTCATTTTCGCTTTTTGTTTCCTTTGCCTTTGGAGACGTATCTTGAAAGAAGTTGCTATGGCCGATGTTGAAGAGGTTACTGACTATGTTGTCCTCTAGGATTTTGTCTCTCCTGATTTCTACATCAAGCCTGTAAATGTGTTTTGTGTTGCTTCAGGTAATATGCATATAAAAAGGGATCTTTCTGTGTGTGGTTCTTCCTCTAAATGTTCCAGCTCAAGTGGCTAGTTAGTGGTTTGTACTTCTCAAAATTTAAGAACACAGATGCTTGAACAAAGTCACCACAACATTGAATAGATAGACACATGCCCAATAAAATGATTAAAAGGGTACTATCAATCCCTTCTGAATGACAAGTTCCTTTATATCATATCATAGCATTGAAAGTTGTCTTTTTTGCATTTGCCAACCACAAAAATGCAGTTTCAAGGATGTGAAGTGTCCTGAGTCTTTTTTCATCTTTCTTTTTCAGATATTCCACTGACTTGCTTCTCTGATTTATTGCATGCAGCCCAAACTTCCTTCACTAACAGTAATTCACCTCTTAGAGAATTTCAGTCAATGAGTTTAGGAAGTTTTTCTTAAAATTTTTTAGGAAGATTTTAATTTTATTTATTTATTTATTTATTTATTTTTAAGATTTTATTTATTTACTTGACAGAGAGAGATCACAAGCAGACAGAGAGGCAGGCAGGGAGAGAGAGAGGGAAGCAGGCTCGCTGCTGAGCAGAGAGCCCGATGCGGGACTCGATCCCAGGACCCTGAGATCATGACCTGAGCCGAAGGCAGCGGCTTAACCCACTGAGCCACCCAGGCGCCCCGGAAGATTTTAATTTTAATCTCTGATTCAATCATCTTCTACTAGAGAGAGAAATCTGAGTCAACATGCCTCCCTAGAAAATGTGTTACACAATTTTTGTATCTTTTGCCAACTCCTTTTTCACATTGTCATGTTCCTTTATGATCCCTCCAATCAGGTTTACATATAAGGTATCTAGGTAAGTGAGAAAATATCTTATTTTAATGTTGTTTTACCAGCATTTTCACTACCTGCTTTAGTAAATCATTCTAGGATGAAAAATTTTTAGCTTATCTCTCAACTAAATTAGCCCTGCATGAAAGAATTTCAAAGACACTAGAGGAGTTTTTAAAGGCTGGAAGGTTGGAGATTAAAAACATAGCAGATATTCCATGCAAATCACTAATATTCACAAGAATAGAAGCAAGAAACTAGAGCTCCATTGAGGGAACAAGCACAGCATACAGCTTAGCAACATAGTCTTGGGATCTAGAATATCTCCACTCTGCCTCTTGCTTCTGCTCCTAATGAGTTGTGTCATTTTTGGACAAATTTAATCTTCGTTATAACTTGCTTTCTTCATCTATAAAATGGAACCAGATATTTGTGAACATGAAATGGGCAGATACATATAAAGCATTTAAAATACTGTCTGGTATAACTGTTAGCTATCACTATCTTGTAGGTCATCGAGTCTCAATCTGGGAAGGGAAGCATGCGTCTGAGTCACCTGGCAAGCTCTGCACACATTCTACCTATCTTTTCCCACTCCCAAGCAATGGACAATGTGATAGGGAGCCTCAAAGATTTTTAAACAGGGAAGTAGCATGATATTTGCCTTTTACAAAAATCTCTCTAGGGAGATTGTAGAGGGAGAGAGAGATGACATAAATCAAGAAGTCTACTGCAGACATTCCAGATAATTCTCTGAAAGGAAGCTGTAGCTATGTATATAGAAAAAGACAAAACAGATATAAGATAGAGTTATCAAAATAAAAAGGAACAAGAGTTTAATCCTCTGGTGAATGCAGGACACACAACACCTATGTTTCTTGCTCTAGGGACCAGAATGGATGGAGCTACCATTGTCCAAGAGGGAATTAGAGATGGAAAAGTATATATTGCATCTGCTTTCTTTATAACTAGTAAACCAGTAAATAGGTACTCAGAAGTACACTTATTCAGAACAACTACAAAGCAAGCTCAACAAGATGGAATACTGCTTCTGTCTCTTTAAAGGAAATGTACATCTCTTATAAAAAACTCAAAATCTATCAATTTCTCTTCTCCAAAACCAAAGATATCTGTCCTGTGCCTCTCATTAATTTGAAAACCCTAGCATAAGTAAATCTACCAGCCACAGACACCTAAAGTTCTGACAGAGTCTTTTAGTTATTTAACTGCTAAATAATGGCTCTGAGTTTATATTCCCAGTTGCTGTTTAAAACTGAAACTCAAGAGACACCATAGGATGGAGGATGATACTGAAGATGTATACTTAGCCCAGACTCATGTTGTCCAGTTCTTTCCAGTGGAAAGATAATCTTTATGGGATGAGAGAGGAATCATAAGTCAGCCCAGCAAAGATGTGGAAAAATAGGTCATTTCAGGACTTGAGTTGGTGAAAAGAATCAAGAAACAATGTACTTCCATCGGTCACATGTCATCCCACAATGTACAAGATCAATTCATACAGCAGGGTAGCAAGATCTGAAATTCCAAATAAATCCAGGGGGCACTGGTACCTAGAAATTGTACATGATGCTTGGAGAAAATTGATGTAATGTGGCACATCGATGGAAGAGCCAACAAGGTTTTTATTTTAATGATAGAACTGAATTCTGAAATTAAGCACAGCAGGTAGGAAATGGATCTAGCACAGATGTCAAAAGCTATCATTGGCTTTTGTGATAAAACATTTTTTTTTCCTTAAGCCCAGGCCAGTGGCCTATGTAGGTCATTGATGTTGAGCAGGAAAAAACAAACATCACAAGTTGAGTGTCTTTCTGAGGAAATTCTGAAATAAGTTACTGACATTCAAAGATTCTTTTATTTTAGCAAATAAAATATTATCAAATAGTAGTGACAGAAGTATCATATTTTCTAATACATTTTACTGCAGAATATACGAAGTAAGTAGTTAAAACTAAACAAAACAAATAAACTGACATCAGGATCCTAGCCAATGTCTGACATCAGGCACAACTTACATGACCAAGAAGACAGCTGTGATTTTGTGTTAGTTTTTATTTATCACACAATTTGAATAATCTTTCTTCTTGTATGTAAACTGTTTCCTCAGAAATGGCTTTTTCTCTCCTATTTTCCAGCTTTTTACACAAGACATGTTAGAGCTATTTAATAATGGGTTTTTCATTTCTTTTTGAATTCTTTGTTTATCTTAGGCACTGCAATCTCATATTGAACACAGAATGTCAAATTCTTCAGGCATTTATCATTTTTTAAAAGAGGGAATCAGCAAAGTTGAAGTTTTGTCTTTTCATCAAAATGATATTCAGTCACAGAAAATCCATGTATTATTCCCCTTCTTAAGACTACACTTGAGTTTTCATTACTGGTGAAAGCATTTACCTATGTGGTATAATTCAAAGGACACCAGTGAGCCCTTTTGTCCCCCAAACCTTCCAAATAACCAGTAAAACACTGAGCTACTTCACAACTAGTTTTTCTGTATTTTAAGTCCTTGGAAGGTCTCTAATGCAATCTGTTAAATGTAAGTAACACTGGGAAAGGCAGGATATTAAAGCAGTTATTTTTCATACTTTTTTGTATAGGTCATCGCAATTGCTCCTTGGATTAAATCATACATAGAAATGCAATATATAAATAACTTGGAACAAATATGATTAGAAACATGTCCATATTTCTTTCTGTCCTTGCCTCTCAATTCAAATCCACATGGCCCCTGATGCACTGCTCTGAAATCTCAATGATTCCTGAGAGCAAATTTGAAAAGTCAGAGAAGTAGACAGGAACAAGATCACACTATGAGAAAGTTGGTTTCTTTTTGTAGTTACATACATTTATCTGATCATGTCATTACTTACTTTATTCAATAATGAACAGAGCTTCTTTATGTACCAAGTATTATGCTAAGTAATGGGTAAACAATGATAAAAAGATATATTTTCTGTTCTCAGGAGATTACAGATGAAAATAGAGAATTCAGAAATAATCTCACACATGTATGGTCAATTGTTTTTAAGGTGTTTTGTTTTTGTTTTTGTTTTTGTCAGAGAGAGAGAGAGCACAAGAAAGGGAGCAACAGGCAGAGGGAGCAGACTCCCCGCTGAGCAAGGAGCTGATGGAGGACTCCATCTCAGGGTCCTGGGATGATGACCTGAGCAGAAGACAGATGCTTAACCAACTGAGTCACCTAGACATCCCTGGTCAATTGATTTTTTTGACAAAGGGAAAAATAAAATTCAGTAGAAAAGGATGATCTTTTAAATAAGTGGTATTGGAACAACTGAGTATCTGTCTGAGAAGGGGAAAAAAAGAAAATTGATAGATACCAAAAACTAACTCAAAATGGATCACAGATTTAAATGTATAATCAAAAATTATGAAACTTCCTAGAAGAAAACTTAGAAGGAAATTTCTGTGATTTTTTACTTAGGCAAAGAGTTTTAAACATAACACTCAAATTACCATCCATTAAAAATGATTAATTGCACTTCAACAAAATTAAGTACTTCTGTTCTTCAAAAAATACTGTTAAGAGGATAAAATACAAGTTGTAACCTAAGTATGATTAAAAATATTCACAAATCATATACCTAATAAAGGATGTATATCCAGAACATATAAAGGACTCTCAAAAGTCAACAACAAAACAAAAAAATAAAACAAAAATTGGACAAAATATTTAACAGATACTTTATCAAAGAAGATGTAGGACTGATAAATAAGCATATTTAAAAATAACTCAACATGTCTAGTCATTAGACATTTAATACAAATTAAAATCTTAAGAGATATCTCCACACAGCTCATTCAAATATCTAAAGGCAAAAAGACTGACCGTAACTAGAGGAGATGAAAATGTGGAACAACTGAGATTCTCATACACTGATGGTGGGAATAAAAAATGGTAAGGCCATTTTCTCTGTGTGTGTGTGTGTGTGTGTGTGTGTGTGGTCGGTCTAAGATCATTTTATTGAGGGGCAAGAGGGAGTGAGAGGTGGGCGGACAGCTACAACCCTCCCGAGGGGAAATGGACCTCCTTCCTTCCCCACTCCCCAGAAAAATGGTAAAACCGCTTTCAAAAACAACTGACTTTATTTTTTTTTAAGTTAAATACATACTACCCTATGATCCAATTATTTAAATCTTAGGTACCCATCCAAATTAAATAAAAAATATATATCATAAAGTCTCAATTAAGCAACAGGCATAAGTTCTACAGATCAGCTATACAATATTGTCACTATACTCAACAATACTGTATCGGACACTTAAAAATTTTTTCAAAGAGTAGCTATTATGTTAATCATTCTTACCACAATAAATTAATTTTTCAAATCGATACATGAATTTACTAGCTGCTTTATTTTTAGTAGCCAATATTTGTAAATAATCATCAAATGAATGGCTATACAAACTGTTGTATTTCATATAATAAAATATTATTTTGAAATATAAAGAAATAAACAATTGATTCATATAACAATACTGAATAAATCTCAAGATAATGATACTAAGTGAAAAAAGCCAGAAAACCAATACATATTTTATGATCTCATTACTAAAAAATTCTATAAAGTTAAAACTAAAGTGGCAGAAAATAGACCATCAGTTGCCTGGGGTAGAGGAAAGGTACAGGATAGAGGGGTTACAAACAGATAGAGAGGCCATTTGAAAGTGGTAGATATGTTCATTATCTTCATCGTGGTGAGAGATTCATGGATATATATATATATGTCAAACTTCTCAAATTATTTTTTTTAAATGTGTGCATTTTTTTTGGTTTTATTTATTTATTTATTTTAATTTATTTATTTTTTTCAGCATAACAGTATTCATTGTTTTTGCACAACACCCAGTGCTCCATGCAAAACGTGCCCTCCCCATTACCCACCACCTGTTCCCCCAACCTCCCACCCCTGACCCTTCAAAACCCTCAGGTTGTTTTCAGGCATTTTATTATATATCTATTATACCTCAATAAAGCTGTCAAAAAATTCCAAATGTATCAAAAATCCAAATACTAAACATAAAATGAAAAAGAAAATTTAAAGCCAAATGATTAAATGGAAAAATTACATATTACATAAATAAGTTTAGAGTATTCTGTGGCTGCATAAAGGTGACATGCACCCATTCTTGTGGGTTCAGGGAAACCTATTTTAGCGATGCCAAGTATGGACATTCCAAGCTGAGAAAGCAATATGTGCTCATATAGTAGAAGCTTCAATTGAATTAAAACAGCAAAACTAGCTAAAATAGAACAAAGAAACATGAACGATCAAAAACTTAAGTAACTTTGCTTCCCATCATGTTTCTCTGACATTGTGAACCCTAATATCCAGGACGAGATGCCAATGAGACAAAAATATAAGCTCAGAGAATTTGACAAAACACACCAAGGTCAATAGAAAAGGACCAATGTGCATAGGATATTCAGATGCAAATTCTACTGGTAATAACTATCTCACCACAACACACCTGTGCTTTTGTACTATTTTTACAGTTGCCCTCTTGAAGAAGGGAAGGGAGAGGGTTAGAAAATGCCTTCATGGAGGCTATCAGGGTGCTGGGATACCAGAAAGTACTCTCAAGGTCTGGTGCATAGAATTATAGATATAGATAGATATATAGATATAGGTAGTATATAAAATCATATATAATTATAAATATATATAAGCACATGAAACTATATGGCAACATAAGTTCTAATCTTTTCTCCTGATTCAGGCCTTCTATGGCAAACGTGCCTCATTCTGGACAACCTTGCTCTATATTCGTTTGCGTCAGAGTGAGATCCCCTGAGTTGGTCAGAAACACCTGAAGTGCTTATTTTTAATGTTGCCGGAGGCCTCATCCCTGAACTTCAGAAAGAATGTTCTACTCCTGACTTTAAACCAAAAGCATTTTTAATTACTGTGATTTTTATTAATAAACAAATAAAAGTGGGTGTGAAGGGGGAAAAATCTTTATTCAAGGTTCCAAATGTAGCCTGAACTCTCTTTTTTTTTATAAGCTATGATGGCAACGACAGCAACAAAAAAGAGCTTCTTTGCTAATGTGGATGTGCAGGTGAGAACACAGCTTCTTAGAGAAAATTAACTGGCTCCTCCAAATGTCAAATTTGGATTACTAGGAGATGAGTAGAAGCAGGTGGGTCTATTCAAATATGAAGCCCATGTAAAATACATGATGGCAGCTACCAAAGTCATAATGAAGTTTCACTGTTACTGCCCACAAATCCCTGTATATATGCAAACACCCGTTGCTAACTCCTTAGAAGAACAAATATTTGCGAAGCAAGGCTTATGCAAACTAGAAACTAATTACCAATGTTTATTTCCAGCCAATTTTTACAAATTAAAATCCTTGCTCAGCCAAGAGAGTGTCTTTTAAAATAAACTGGATTATCAATATTTATAAATGATTAATCATTAGAAATGATATTGCACACTCAAACTGTGGCCCATCTAACTTTCGTCCCATTGTACAAAATGTATATACTTCATGAAACAACCTAGCAAAGTAGCCACAAGTGTCCTTAACTCTAGGAACATCCCTAACTCCGATAAACGAACATGTATTTAAGCATTTTATATGCGCCAAAAACATAAAATGTGGGTTCTCCTATTTAGCCTATATCACCATGACATTTCCATCGATTGCAACCATAGTAATTACCACTTACTACCACCATTGTAGTGTATAATCCCTAACTTTCCATTTTCAATGCATGAGCTTGGCAGTGTAACAGAAGAAAAATTCTGTGGTAGTACAGTTAGAGATAATTCCACACTTTCTGGTGAAATGAAGTGTACCAAAGAAGTAAGAAAGAGTAGAGGAAAGGGGAAAATGGAGGAGACACTGGGCATATAATTAATCATTCACTTAATTCATTATGTGTCCTGGTTTGCATTTAGGAAAGAAAAACGGAATTTACTGGTTGTTCTTTTTGTGCCTAATACTGTCAAACAAATTCACATTTTCTAATTTAATTTTTCAAACAATATATGATGAGGGGGAGGGGGAAAAAAAAGATGTGAGGTGGGAGTAGAGGGGTCTAAAGATTGTCCAAGGTCACAAAGATGTTCTCCAGGCCAGTATTCAAAATCTGTCTTTTGGTATGAAAACCAGTAATTTTCCCCTCCCTTCTTTTGACTCTCATTGAACCATAGAAATTTGGGGATTTAACTCATATCCCCATAAGGCATTTTTGTCTTACTGATGTCCATTTTGAATCTAAAATTTCAAAAATATTTCTTCTGACTTAAAGGAATTAATTAGAACCCCCTAGGGGTTTTAAGGAAACAGGAAAATGCTGTATAAAATAAAGAAATGAATATAATCTGCAGACTGTATTTCAAGAAAAGCCAGACTGCACTCTGCAGTAAAGTTTGTTCGACATTAAAAAGTAGGCACTATTGAAAAGTTTAATGCAGAACACGGTAGAAAAGATGCCCATTGCAAAGTCCTTCACAGCTCACCATAAATGTGAACAGCGAAGTGCTATCCATTTTAAAATCAATCAAGGTGATGCAACGCTTAAAACGCAATTGATTTTGGCTAATTTGCAAGTAGAAAGGTTTGGAACTTGAATAATTTCTTTCCCACTTTACCTGGTTCAAGAGCCTAGTCAATGAGTTGCCTAATTATTAGTCTTGCTTATTTATTTATTTATTTACTTCAGATAATTCCCAAATGAGACAACTTTTCAGTTATTTCCAACTGCCCTTTGGTACATGAAAGAGGCTGCTAACCAAAATTTGAAAAAACAAAAACAATAACAAACCCAGGAGTCAGGGTGAGCAAGAGGAGGAAATGCCTCCAATGCACAAACTGCAATTTCCAAACTGTGCATTTGGAATTTGTAAAAAGTGAAAAACAATTAAGAGACTCCATTTCAGCCACCTATTAGTGATTAGGTTGAAAAACAATGGGAAGAAATAGGAAGAAAAGCACTGCAAAGTCCATTAGGAACAGATTAGAATGATGTTAAATTACTCTTTCTCCCTGCCTTTTCTGGTCTGGCAGCCTCAAGAGCTTACCACCTTTCTGAGGAATCAGCATGCCACCTGAGTGTCCTTTTAAATAAGCATTCATAGCATTTTTTAAAAACTTTTATAAAGACAATGGTGCATTTGGATGCTATGATAAGGACCCTATATGCTGCAAGCACTTGAGGTCCCCTTCATCCATTTCTCCAAAATGACTCCTCCAAAAGGGAGGCAGCAACATTCTAAAATCTGTCAAAAATAATCACTCTGGATAAATATTCCCACACACCAAGCCAAAGGGTGTTGCATCCTTCCTGCGTATGCATATCTGTGTATACAGATGGAAGAAATATACAAATATCTAGTTTAAATGATATGCATGCATGTACACGGCAAACATAAATATTTGCAGATTTGAATATTTGTCTCAGCTAGGAAAATGACAACTCAGTAAAACTTTTTCAGCAGAATAAGTGGTTCAAAATATCTGCTGTTTTCAGAAATGCCAATTAATTGGGTATCTTTTTTCCCCCAAATTGTGTATTATGCAAAATAATTGCCCTACTTTCCTTTGATAAAATTATTGGTTTACCTGAATACAGTTAATTTAAAATCTGCTTGTGGTAGGGGAGTCTGTACCTTACTTTTCAATTTAATAAGGTAAGGTTTTACTGAATATTCACACAATTATTAAAATATTTTTGTACAGTTATACTTAGTGCCATTATAGCTGAAGTTCTAACAGCATCTAAATGTTTTTCTTATAGAAATTTAAAAACCTGGTGAATTGTTCACAATTTCCATGCTGAAAGACTGCCTGTCAAACTGAAATAGCAACACAATGCAAGCCATTTTGTGACTCAGTTCTTGATTGCAGACAGCTGAGATTCAATAGCTGGAGGGGGAATTAAGGACACCATCCAGACGTCTGTAATAATTCCTCTACTTTTTTTCCCCCTCACTTGAATGCCACATCAGTGTGTCTGCCTATTTCTTGTCCCTATAATTAAACAGGACAGCGGCACTGATACACATCTTGATCATAAAAAATTTACCCATTCACTAAAAGACTAATGAACATACCAGCAGAGTTATCTGCTCTGGAAACTTTGCTTATTATAATTCCTGGGGCCCTGATTCTGACATTTACAAATGACCCACTGAAGCCAATGCAGCTGATCATGATAACCTCAAAGTTATCTTGGTGACATGGAGCACCCTCACCAGGAGGGGAGAAGCAGAGAATATTAGAACCAGTAGAGGCTTCTCCACAGCCTGGACTGGACTTCTCTGAGATTCACATCACTTATGAATATATACATGCACACACGCGTGTGCACACACACTCACATTCATACATTTATGCATATGCAATTCTTTGAGATGAATCAAGTAATTGTACCTTAATATAGATGGCCCATTTCTGCAGCACTAGGCTGTATTTTCTGAAAGATAAATAGCAGACAAAATGCCATGGTCTGCAACATAGCTGAATTCATAGTAGATGAGAGAGTTACAGGATTGTCTTTGGTCTTAAAACAATTCAATCTTTCACCCAAATACATACAAGCACTCAAAACACTCCACACGTGTCTTTCAATGCCAGGGCAAACTCCCACTCAGAGGATCCCAATCCCATCCCAAGCCCCTACTCTGGGAGCAAACACAGATAATACTTATTTCATGTTGTTTTGAAGTTCAACCACAAACAAAAATTCTGAGGTTTCTGTGAGATGCTCCCAGTGTCTTGTTCCACTGTGTCCCATGTCCTTGTTCTGCTTACTAACTGTTCCCATGCTACCATTCAGCACCTTAGTAGAATTTGACTCCCCTGTCCTCAAGCCAGACCCTGCTGCCTAACTATGTAGGACACACAGAAGCATGCAATCATTGTCTCAGATCTGCAGGGGTTATGCTGATTGACTCATGCGCAGCACTGAGGTACAGCATGATTACTGAATAATAGTTTTTCATGAAATCACCTCATGCTATTCTGTCATTTCTCAAAAGCTCCAATCCTGCCCAACTGTGGGTGTGGAAGATTTTCCATCAAAACCATCAGCCACAGCTAATCTATTAGATTCCTGGCAAGGAATTAGAAGTCCATCCACAATAGTGGTAGAGTTTGAACTTCAGCACTCCAACAATTTGAGTTACGAACTAGATGAGTTTCTTGACCTTCTAAGCATTCAGTTGGAATTAGAACTTTCCTGAGCCTTGTCCTTCTCATGATTAGGGTTTAGATGAGGGCATCTATTGACCCAGATGGAAACACCCATATGAATATCACCACATCTCGGAATCCCAACAAAGTTGATCTATAGTGTACCCATATCAAAAACTCATCTCTTTAGGAAGGATACAACTTTGCTTCCATTGACAGGTCAGTGCCTCTACTTACAGCACTTCCTGACTTTTTTTTTTTTTTTTTAAGCCTGTTGCTGAAATTCCAGCACTACTCATGACCAAGGTCACATGGACCACTCATTCTTTACTGAAGAGTCAGAGATACAGCAATAAAGCAGAATATATCTCTTCCTTCATGGAATTATCACATGTGGAGAAGGAAGAAAATAAAATAAAATTTTAGAAAATAAAATAAATATATTGTAACATCAGGTGGTAATGAAGGTTGTGAGGAAATATAAAATTAAGGAAAGAGAACATGGGCATACTATTTTAACTTACTTCACGGGGATGTAACATTTGATCCCAGGTTTAAGTGGAATGAGAATGCAAATATCTAGAAAATTATTCCAGGAAGAGAGATCTATATGAACAAAGGCCCAGAGATACCTGAGCCACGTGGGAGCAGTGTTATCAGAAATTCCTCTAATTTCTGAGGACGATGTGCCTCTTAGAATCCAAACAACTGGTTTGAACTAAATTTCCTTTAATTTTTTTTTTAATATTTTCTCCTTTCTTTACTTCTCATGCCATGCTCTAGTTCAGTTCTTCATAACAGTACCCAGCACCATTTCAGGAGTTCATTGGACTCCAAAAGCCCTAGTGCCTCTTTGATCCAGCTCATCCCACCGTTGCCACAATTATCTTAAAAAGCAAAGATGGCAGCAAAACACTGTCTCTTGAGAACACAGTTTGAGTCCTGAGTTCTGGCCTTCAAGCTCTCCAAAATTTGGCACTTACCTCCCTCTGCAGACTAACTAACTTACCAAGGTGTGTTTTACTATGTCAACTTGCCTTAGCTGGGACTCTATTTCCAAGAAATCCCTTCTTTTGAACGCTTCCAACTAAGTTTGCCACAAGAGAAATCTGTGCATGATTCGGAAGGCGCGGTGGCGATACCATTGCTCTCCAAAAGTCACTGCAGTAGGATATGAGAAGTGACAAACATAGAAATGCTGGCAAGTTCCAGCCTGTCCTCAGTCTCCCTGCTCCACATACAGTGTTCTTCCCAAAACCAGTTCTGCTGATGGGACCCAGGACCCCTGCTGTGTGCAGAGGCCACAGACTTTAGGAGCTCTCCTCCCCTGTCCTGTTCCATCAGCTGGGGAGACCAGCCTTCCCAGACACCTTTGCAAGTTTCTATCTGTCCATCCATCAGTGCTTCAGACATCTTGGGGACTAATTTTTCTATAATTCTCTACAACTCCTCTTTTCAAAAGACCCTTACTTTCCCCAGGGTCTCTTGTTGGGTAAGGTCTTATTCTTATCACAAAATTCATATTCCACAAAACTCACAGTGATCTTGCCTCCTTTACTGAACCCGGACCCACTTTATCTGTCTCTTCCTCTCCCTCCTTCTCTCTCTCTCTCTTTCTCTCTCTCTCTCACACACACACACACACAATTACTCCCAAAGCACTTCTATGTCCATCTCTACTAAGTACATACTATTTCACCATCTTAAGAAAGGGTTAACTTTTTTAGCTTTTGCTTTTTCCTCTTATGAATGTGATTAGAGAAATCCACAGTTATGAGAACACAATCCAAAACCACTTGCCAAGTGTGCAAAACAGTCTGTTCTGATCCCATGTGTGTTTCTCTAACACTGATTACCTTATACATGATCTGGACTTGGGAAATAAAGGAAGTTTACATGCAGGTTTTTCAAGGGAAAGGGAGCCAGAATAGCCACAGTAGAATTAGAATTTTCATCAGGAAAGGAAAAAGCCCTCACCTCAGCCTCTACACTCATAGCTGTACTTCAAGTAAAACTGAATACCTGCACAAGGGGCTCTTTTCCCAGAGAGGCTAGCCGCCAGCTTTGTACAGTTTTCAGCTCGTGGCCTGTCTCTCTTCCTCCCATGAGCCCTAAATGGCAGAACAGCCCCCCCACTCCCCCTCCCCCAGCTCGGAGCTCAAGTTGGTCTGCATCATCTCAGTGCCCACAAGCCAGCATTTCCAATCCTTTGTTCTGGCGGTTTTTTAAAAAAAAATTATTCCCTGAGGCTAACACCAGCCACACTGAGCTGCCTACCTCTATTTGTGCTGTATTCTCAGATACCAATTAATATTTTAGTTAATGCTTTACTCAAAAAGTTACATTGGTTTTGAATCTCTGCTCAACTCTGGTCTTTCCAATAAGCCTGTTATTTTCAGTGTGCAATTTTGCAGAACAAAAATTATCCAAGAACACATATGTTGTTGTGCATGGCAGAAATGCCTGTTTATGCTGTATAAATTGTATATGAAATTATCTCTATACCGGAGTCTCTAGCACATAATATTGAAATGTGCTAACCCGATTAATGAATGTAGATGTATATTATGTGTTGTACATACAACTATGCATATTTATAGCTTCTTTAATGTTTTCTGTATGAGAGAATCTTTGATTCATTTAATGAAAACAATAGAGTGAAACTGACAAAATTCAGGCTTTCACAGAATTTATAACTTATAGGAAAGACAGAAAATGAAAAGTCAAATGCTTTTCTTGTTTGGGTTCTCTTGGAAAGCTGCTATTGAGGGGGCCTAATCTGGTCTAAATGGTCAGGAAAACTTTCCTGAAGAGAGTGGTGTCTGCCATAAGATCTGAAAGGTGAGGAGGTCTTACGGGGTTTCCCTTCCTGTGGCACCTGGGGTTCTTGGTCATGCCGCTTGGAAGAGTGAAGAGGTAGACCAGATGGAGAGTGGTGGCAGCTTATTGAGCAATAGCAAAGTGATCCTACAAGGCTCCCAAAGAGGGAGTAAGGATGGCTTCTTCTTGCAGGGTAGGGGGAGGGAGATGGTGCTTTGTCCCTCCCTGCCTTTCTTCCAATTAGCCTTTATTAAAGGTAATCAGAAGAATAGGGTGTTAGTGAAAGACAAACAACCTATGTGAAGGTGGTGAGATAAAAGAAAATGTGAAAAAAAGAGAACTGAAAGAAATCAAAGTTTGAAGCCTTGAGTTTGAGGGGAAATATTCCTAGGGATGAGGTAAGAAGACACAGAGCAAATTCCTGAGTAATTTTACCAGCCACCTAAAAGAACTTTATCCTGGTGACAATAGGAATTACTGAAGGATTTTTAAGGATGGGATTTTGTGAATCAGATTTGTGCTTCTAAAAGATCATTCTAAGGCTTTACAATAAGTAAACTGCAGATATAAAATACTATAGCATGGGAGACAGGAAGCTACTGCATAAATTAAAAAAAAAGAGAGAGAGAGAGAGAGAGGAGGAGAGACAATAGCCTGATCAAGGGCAGTAGAAAAGGGAATAGAAAAAAAAAAAAAAAGGTGGCCTTTTAGATGGTAGAATCAATAGGCTTTTAGATGGTAGAATAATAGGCCTTGGCAATTAATTGATTGTCGTTAGAAGGCAGGGATTTAAGGCTAAGGTGGAATCAAGTACCCTTAGGTATTTTTGTCTGAGTAATTGCTGGGAATGAAGCAATTTAATGAAATGGGAAATAATGGAAAGGAAATAAATAGACGATGAAAAGATGAATTCAAGTCATAGGTATGCTCTTTATGAAGGTCAAAAGAAAATAGTATGCATTTAGGTATCACTAGTATATTTGAGGCATTTGAATCTTGAGAGTGGAGGCAACTTCCCAAAGTAAGTGTATGGAGTGAGAAAAGAAGACACCCCAGGTGGAGACTGATATAGGAAAGATGTCAGGGTTCAAAGCCAATGGCCACGGGAGAATTCTTGAGATATCTTTGGTGCATAAAGGTGGATTTACTAAAGCACAGGGACAGGACCCGTGGGCAGAAAGAGCTGCACTGGGGTCATGAGGAGTGGCCCATTATATACCTTCAAGTTCAGAGGGGGTTTAGGGATAGTGTAAGTCTCCCAGGTATTTTGGAAACAAGGTTTCCAGGATGCTGATGGGTTTGGCTATTCTTGGGAAAGGTCATTTATTACTGTTTAGTAAAAAACTCAGTCATAAGACCCTTCAGATGTGTATCAGTGTGTCATATGCTTGGAGGATGATTGCCAACATATATTTGGAGTAGTGGGGGTAGAAGTAAAGAAGTGCCTAAAGGAATTTTTATATGTTAAAGTACATTTACAGGGTCCTGGAGCTGGGCTAAGATTGCCTTTTGCGCTCAGCAAAGTATTAACATTGAGGCAGTTGAGTCCCCACAGGAATGTCACTTTGCCTGTTTCAAGGACTTGTTGGCAGGCTGTAGGCAGTAAGGAAATTTAATAATTTTTCTTCTGCCTTTGTTTCCCACATCAGAGATCCCAATAGTTAGAATGTAACTGTAAGGACAGGAATTTGCAAAGATGGGAGGTAGGAAAACCAAAAGAGCATAGTGCCATGAAAGCTGAGTGAAGTGTGTTTCCAAAGGGCAAAGTGGTCACTGAGGTCAAGAAAGCTATGAACTTGCAGAATCCACTGTGTGTAGTTTCACTGTCTCCTCAGGGCATGGGTGATTTTAATGAGGTCACGTTCAGTGCAGGGGTGTGGTAGAAGCCACAATGTAGTGGCTCAGGATTGAACAAGCCAAAATTTGCAAGCACGGTGGACTTGTAAGCATGATGGTGAGAAAGGAGAGACAGACAAGACAATGGGTGGGTGAGGGACACGGAATATAGGGAAGGTTTTGGAGATGCAGTTATGTTTGTGTTTGCGTGTGTCTATGTGTCTACACCTGCCTTGCCGCCTCAGCACATTTCATCTTGGAGGAGCAATATCAAATTATTGGGACTTCACCTCTCCTTTCCCAGGTTCTTTTTCCCTCAAATCATGGTCCCAGGTTTCAACAGCCTCTGAAACCATTTTCAGTGCTTTAGGGCTACTTGGATTTGCCCAGAGGCTGCTCCTTCGGTGCTTCTGTTCTAGGTTGTTTCTTGGCTGGAGGGGGAGGGGGGACTTGCTACCCCTAATACCTCCAAACATTCTTTGAATTATTATTTTTTTTAAGTATCTGTTTATTTGAGAGAGAGAGAGAGAGAGAGAGAGAAAGTGAGTGAATGCATGGGAGGAGGGGCAGAGGGGAAGGGAAAGCCACAAGCACACTACACTGAGTGTGGACTCCCACTCAGCCCAGTCCCACAACCACTCAGCCCAGTCCCACAACCCTAAGATATCCATCTGAGCCTCCAAGCCCAAACCAAGAGTTGGCCACTCAACAGACTGAGCCACCCAGGTACCCCTCCAGACATTCTTGATTCTTTCTGATACCTTTTCTGCCTTCTCTACTGCTATATGACTACCATAAAGAAAAATCTCTTAGTGCCCCTGCAAATGGAGACAGATTCCGAATTTATTATAGGACCTTCTATTTAGAATTTGGGACATTTGATTATTACCGAGTGTTACATTTAAAAATCAGCGGTGCGTATAAAACATGAACCTGAATTCCAGCACATGATTTCAGCATCTCAGCATTCTTCTACCTTAGGGTTTTTTCTGCTTTATGGAGAAAACTATCCCACCAAGCCCAACCTAACTTACTTACTGGAACCATTTGTCTCATTCTCCTCTCTAGGTCTCTAAATCCTTTTTAACTTTTCCTCCCAAAATGCCTCATGGGTTTGATGGCTCCTGTGTGCCCTACCGCATGCCCAAG
This sequence comes from Meles meles, assembly GCF_922984935.1. Lineage (NCBI taxonomy): Eukaryota > Metazoa > Chordata > Mammalia > Carnivora > Mustelidae > Meles > Meles meles. The sequence goes on along the minus strand of NC_060069.1, from coordinate 129,915,787 downwards.
GGAGACATGGAAATTGGACAGAATTATTCCTGACTAACCACTGCACATCCATACTCTTGGTGATGAAAGACATACTGCTGACATTCTCCCCCACTTTAACTGCCCCCTAAAATGAACCTTGAAATCTGCTATATAGAAAACCAAGAGTAAATATCACTTGAAAAAGAGCAGCAGAAAATGTGCACTGTATTTCTAAATATCTCTTCATAGCAAAAAATAATCATAAAGGGAAACCAGTCAAGGTTAAAAGCAGCACTGAAAAGTGATTCATTTGGTAAACAAGAGTAGGTGTAATTATCACAAAAGCAAACTTTGCTAAGGGGATAACTGTCAGAGCTCTTGCGGTAAAAGGTCTCTTTACCATTTTAATCTGACAGGCTGAGAGTTCCCTAGTGAAAACAATTCTCAATAAAATCACAAATTTAACTACGGTATACTTTTAGACTTTCATTTCAGCCATGGCTACCAAAACAAGCTTAATATTTACAATTCAAATGATGCTAGTAGATTGGCTGATAATACGGATTATGAAAAATCTTTTAGCACTGTATTTTTATGTATGGAACAGTACTCTCTTATCAGCAGTGACACTTTATAGAGTTTTGTTTACTTGCTTATTAGAAGCCAAACAGGTCTGACCCCTGAAAGAAACCAAGGTCAAATATCAGTTTGAGAGGCAATTATTCATTCAGAAACTTTTAAAACAAGAAGTGTGCTTTCAGTTCTTACCTCTGTTCCATAACAGAACCTTACAGTATTTGTGCATCACTGCTGAACACACCTAGTGGGTTCCCAAACAAGGTCCTCATTTGGAAAAGAAACTGAATTCAAGAAAGGAGAAGTTTCAGAGCGCCTGGGTGGCTCAGTGGGTTAAGCCTCTCTGCCTTCGGCTCGGGTCATGATCCCAGGGTCCTGGGACTGAGCCCCACATCGGGCTCTCTGCTCGGTGGGGAGCCTGCTTCCCCCCCTCTCTCTCTGCCTGCCCCTCTGCCTACTTGTGATCTCTGTCAAATAAATAAATAAATATGAAAAAAAAAAAAAGAAAGGAGAAGTTTCAAGTCACACAGAGTAGTATGAGCCTGACTCAATCCATGGCCAGTGCTTCACTACTACTACTACTACGACGACTACTACTACTACTACTACTACTACTACTACTACTACTATTACTACTAGGATATCTTGCAATGCTGCTCAATAACACTTTCTGTAATGACAGCAGTATTCTATCTTTGCACTACCCCATACAAAATCCACAGGCCACATGTGGCTGCTGAGCACTTGAAATGTGGTTAGTGTGACTGGATTAAAAATTGAATCATTAATGGTATTTAATCTTCATTAATTTAAATTTAAGTAGCCGTATGTGGTTAGAGGCCACCATAGCACATGCAGTAATCAGCTCTCTAAGAAATGTCTAAGGTGCTCTCTGTCTCTACCAGCTCCTACTTAATCTGACAGAGGAGTGGGAAGTGTTTAAGCTTTGACTCTTGCCTCATTGAAATACAGGCAATGTCTTGTTTCCTTTTTTTCTCGAATTCCAACACCTGGCTTTATACAGAGTAGGCATAAAACTAAAATCTGTTGATACTATAAATATTTATTTGCTTTAACAAATCCTAGGGCAGAAAAGAATACAACTTAGAAACTGGTTCATAAAAACTGCCCTCCTTGCACCTCCTGAAGTGAAAGAAACATGTTCCTTCTTTTAAGCTGACTAAACTTTCTTCCTGGAGAGGGCCCCTACACACACACACACACACACACACTGAGTTATCTCACTGGGGCTGGATTCATCTGTGATACACTCGTTAGGTGTATCTGGACTGAACACCCACAGAGTAGGACAGTACAACACAATCACCACGAATGGGTCTACTGCCCCCACTGTCCACATCGTGAAAAGCACACAAAAGCACACCCTTCTCTGTCATAAGCCATTTACCTCTACCTAGAGGAGTAACTCGGTAAGGTCAACTGACATTTTAAATGGAAAAAATAATGGAAAATGGTATTGATTTTCATTTTCAGATCACCACTTAAATGGCAAATGTAAGTTTTCCTTGATTAACAACAGGAGGAAAGCTGGTAGGAATGTTAGAAACAGAATGTAGCCACAGGTCGACCTTCAATTATCACTTCTCTTTATTATAAGCACTCTTCTTTTTTTCTAGCTGTTAGGGAGCTCTCCCCTGAAGACCCCAGATACACAAATAAAATCAGCGGTCACCGTGGCATCCGAGTTGTCTCTGGTTTCTTTGATTTGTTTGTTCATTTGAGTCATTTCTAGAACAGCAGGGCCACTAGTCCCATATGTCATGAAATAAATACCATTTTACAGGGCATGTCTTTCCTTTCCTGCCTTTCTTTTCCTTTCTCTTTTCCTTTAATAAATAGAAACCTTCTTAAAGATTTAAGGAAATGGATGGCTTAGAACAACTACCATCAGTCAAAAACTCTTGTTGAATATATCTCGAGGGAGCTACTTTACAAATCCTGCAGTGCATGTCAAATTCCATCGACTTCTTAAGAGGCCAAAAGGTCTTTTGACAGGTCTCAGAATTGTTTCATCTCCTTAAGCGATCCTCTTTGAAGCAAACAGTTTTGATGCTCTGAAAACCAGCATTTATATCTATTGCTCCCAGTCCCCAAGGATCATAATTTCTTTGACTGTGGAATCAAGGATGTTACCTAGGTGGTTTATTTAAAGACAATTTTGTTGTTTCTATGTAATCTTAGTGTTATGCCAGAAATTCTCCTTTTAATTCAAATGACTATTTTGCTCTATATATTTAGGCTTCTGTGAATCCTATGCTAAATTAATGGAAAGCCGTTCACTCTTAACTGGAATTTGTCCTTAGCAGTTAAACCTTAATGCTATACACCACCAGTAATGAGCTTTGGTTAACTTCATTATCACCAAGGAAACATATTCCCAAAACACCTAGGATAAGAAAATTGCAAAGCCATTGCCAATATTTATAATAGGCATAATCTGGCAATTCTGATCAATGATTCAATTCATAAATTATGAATGGAAAAATACAGATGTGTAAGTATCTTCTGTGTTTATAGACTACGCTGTTGCTGGTTTCAACAGCAATGAGTGTCACGTGTTGCATGTGGAGATGATCCTAAATCACTGCGGCAATTACTGAGGTTTTTTAGAGTCTGTAGTCTGCAGTGCCGTAATTTTCACTTAATAGGCTTAAGAATGGGCCTGTCATCCATCCCTCAGAGCCTTCAACTGAATGATATAAGCCCAAGATACCATCCTTTAGATCTCAGGTACAGCCATGAAGAGAATATATATATATTCCAAGATTTGGGGGATTCTCAGCTTATGCTTAGCACAGTTTTTAAAAAGGACTAACCCTACTGAGCTTTCCAAATCCCCAAGGCCCAATTATATTTCTTTGCTTCAGCATCATCTTTCAGATGTTTTCATCACTGCTGGTGAACACAGATAACATTTGGGGTCACCAATGAGGGAATGCTTGAAAAGCAGGTCATTAAATATTAAGTTAATTATAATTTATTAGTGAGTATCTTCGTTGTTTCCTGAAGACGTTACCATTGATCACAAAATCATATAATCTCATAACTGGAATTTCCTCAGATGTAAAACAGTCTAAACCTCCTGCTGCAGTTTTATCCTTCCATATTGAAGTTCTTCAACTATTTTAAGACAGCTATCATACCCGCCTCTAGAGTTTTCTCTCCTCCAAGCTAAATACCCTTAGTTTCTTTTTACTGTTCTTAATATATGGCTCTTCCCCTTCCCCCTTCCCACCCAACCTCCATCCAACCTCAGTCGCATTTCAAAGCTAATAGGGTCTTCAAAGGCATTAGCTTTTCAAGGCAGGCACATCACACTTGATTCATATTGAGCTTACAGTCAAATTGAAAATCCTGAGTCTTTTTTGCATGTGCTTCAGCTATAACTTCTACCTTTTTTTTTATTCAATTAGACTTTCTAACCTAAGAGCAATTTGCAGTTATCCTTGTGAAATGCAGGTAGTCTGTTGTTTCAGTTTGATGTTACTCCCCTGTATCTTAATTTGAGTCAGTAAGTTCAAAACAATATTTAAAGAGTGTGTATCAAAAAGACAAAAGCAAGTGCAGTAAGTGAGATGAAATTACAAAGGAAAAGGGGAAAAGGCCAAATTCTTTCACTTACTCTTCTTTTTATCTGCAGGTTAACAGAGATTTATGGATCATAGTAAGTAAAATTGTGTGGCCAGAAATTCTAATATGTAAAGATATATTCAAGCTAAAGTTTCCAATGACTGTAAAAAAAAAATCAAAGAATGATTTTATTTAATAAATTTTAAGTTTTCCTTAGCAGAAATCAGTCTCATTTTTAGGAAAACATAAAACTACTTTTAATCAAACACTGTTACATAAAAAAAAAAAACCTAGAAACTTTTTTATTTTCTTCCAAGATTTTATTTAAATTCAAGTTAGTTAATGTATAGTGTAATATTGGTTTCAGGAGTAGAATTTGTGATGTATCACTTACATACAAAACCCAGTGCTCATCCTAAGTGTCCTCATTAACACCCATCACCCATTTAGCCCATCCCCCCCACCTACCACCCCTCTAGCAACCCTTAGTTTGTTCTCTATATTTAAGTGTCTTTTGGGATGCCACGGTGACTCAGTTGGTGCGGACTCTTGATTTCAGCTCAGGTCATAATCTCAGGACTCTTGATTTCTGCTCAGATCTCAGATCTCATTTCCCTCTGCCTCTGCCCCTCTTGACACCCCTGCTTGCATTCATGTGCTTTCTCTCTGTTAAAAAAAAAAAAAAGTCTCTATGGTTTGCCTCCATTTCTGTTTTTATCTTCTTTTTCCTTCTCCTCCCCTATGCTCATCTGTTCTATTTCTTAATTTCCACCTATGTGTGAAATCATATGATATTGCCTTTCTCTGACTTATTTCGCTCACCATACACTCTAGTTCCATCCACATTGTCACAAATGGCAAGATTTCATTCTCTTGATGACTAAGTAATATTCCATTGCATATATATAATTTCTTTATCCATTCATCAGTCAATGGACATTTGGGCTCTTTCCATAACTTGGTTATTGTTGATAGTACTGCTATCGACATTGGGTTACATGTGTCTCTTCAAATCAGGATTTTTGTATCCTTTGGATAAATACCTAGTAGTGCAAATATGGGGTTGTAGGATAATTCTATTTTTCACTTTTTGAGGAACTTCAGAGTTTTCCAGAGTGGCTGCACCAGTTTGCATTCCCACCAACAGTCTAAAATAGTTCCCCTTTCTCCATATCCTTGCCAACATCTGTTGAGAAACCTAGAAACTTTTAATTTATTTTACAATTATGTCAGATGAGTAGTTTGTTTTTTGGGTTTGTTTGTGTTTTTTTTTTTAACATTTTATTTATTTATTTATTTGACAGAGAGAGAGAGAAAGACAGCACAAGCAGGGGGTAGTGGGAGAGGTAGAGGAGGGAGCCTGATAAGAGACTCAATCTACGGACAGTGGTATTACAACCTGAGCTGAAGGCAGACACTTAACCAACTTGAGCCACCCAGGTGCCCCAGATGAGTAGTTTTAAGACATATGATTTCCAAACTGTGTTAGGAATGACTGATAATCCCCACTGTAATTGTTCCCATAGGATTTTTCATAAGCAACACATTTTTAAAGATATGTATATATTCCCTAAATACATATATAAATTCTCCAAAAATGGTCTAATCAAATGATTCCATAATCAAAGTCACTAATATATCCATTAAAATCGCCCATATCTTAAGCAATGTAAGCATATAAAACATCATTTGCCACGTTAATGTTATGAAAAGCATAACTATTTTAACTGGTGCACATCTTTAATAAAACTGTAGTGAATGCTCTAAGGAAAAAGAAAGCATTAAGAGGGGCGCCTGGGTGGCTCAGTGGTTTAAGCCGCTGCCTTCGGCTCAGGTCATGATCTCAGGGTCCTGGGATCGAGCCCCGCATCGGGCTCTCTGCTCCGCAGGGACCCTGTTTCCCTCTCACTCTCTCTGCCTGCCTCTCTGCCTACTTGTGTTCTCTCTCTGTCAAATAAATAAATAAAATCTTTAAAAAAAAAAAAAGAAAGAAAGCATTAAGATAATGCTCATGATTGAATTCATATAGTAAATATTTCAGAATTGGTAAAGTTCAAATGTTATTTTATTAAACATTGTTTATCTATCAATATCTAAGGATACCTTTCTGGCTTGAAATAGAAGTTTAGTTCATTCCTTGAATATAAGTTTCACATTATTATTTGTTATCAGAAGCTTCAGTCATCACCAATTGATTTACTTTCCCACTAACTCAAAATTATGGTAGATGCTGACATGTCACTAAAATTTCAGTGAATAAATGTCTCTAATTTCCCTATGGAAATGTGATCCATGAGGAATAGATCCAAATTTTGCAAATTAACATAAGTTTTTGGGGAGTGTGTGGTGTTTTGTCAAATAGCAACACTTCCTTTGAAAAGCCAATGATACTTGCTCTTCCTACTCATTTTAAATCTGCTCTATTCAAGTTTATATAATTTATGCAATGCTATTTGCAATATCCAGCTGCCTTGTAGTTCCATATATTTAAGCAATATAAGGAAATTTTCAGCAGCATTTTTACTTTTAGAAGTGCTACATTGCACATAAAGACCTTATTTTTCAAAGTATTATAAATTACTAAACAGTCCTCCTATTTGGGTTGCATTTGGAAGCAAGTAATATTCTTAATGTCTAAACTATTTTCAGATATGATCTTTTGTAATGCTTACATTTGAAAATAAGCAGGCTTAAGCAAAACAATTTCTGCTAATCATTTAAGCGATGTGATAAAACATTTCATATGAGCTGGCAGTTCATTTGAAAGCAAAGGAAGGGTTAGCAAATCATATAGTCAGGCTTATACACACAGAAAGTGTAGAAAAAGTTGGTCATACATAACCATGAAAATAGGTACAAAACTCATCTGTCCTCTCCTTTCTGGGTCTTCTAGTTTCTGCTATATTGTTAATAAATACCATGAAAGTAATGATATTGTGTTTTTCAAACTCTTTCCTGTCCATGGGGTCATACAATTATTACAAATTTTAAGCACAGAACTGCCAAAACCAAACACTTCCGAGGATCCTAGAATTGTGTATCACCAATCAATGATTCACAATTATGTATATGAAGTATTTTTACAGCCAAAATTAACTCAAAATTTATAAATAATACATCTGCCTTAGTTTGGGCTGATATAACAAAATTACATAAGCTAGCTTGGTTATAAACAACAGAAATTCATTTCTCACAGTTCTGAAGTCTAGAAGTCCTAGATTAAGGTACCAGCATGATTGCATTTCTGGTGAGGGCCCTCTTCTGGGTTCCTGATTACCAAATTTTCCTTGTAATTTCATATAGTGAAAAGCAGGAGAGAACTCTCTGGGGTTTCTTTTATAAAAGCACAGCTCCATTCAGGAGGGCCCCACCCTCTGACCTAATCACTTCTCAAAGCTCCTACCTTCTACTTCCCTCCCACTGGGGATTAAAACTTTAAACTACGAATTTTGGACAGATACAAACATCCAGTCCAGTCCATACAGCAGTATCTAAACCAAAATGGCAATGCTATGCAAACTACAAATAAGAGTTTTAACTAGAGACACAGCAGCAGCTTCACTCATGTGGAATCTCTCCACACAATCACCCAGAATCCTGGAGGCATGGATAAGCTAAATCACAACAGCTAAGATTTATCGAGTGCTTCCCCCATGCCAAATACTGTGCCCAATCTGTATGTGCATTCATTCACTGGATACACAGAATTTTACGAGGATTTTTGTGGTCTCTAAATACAGTCAACATGTCACATTGAGACTCAGTTTGAACCGCTGTAAAAGTTCAAACTATATGGTACCTTTCTGGATACAGATGTCTGCACCTTAGCACCTAACACCCAATGTCACAATACCACATACTCAGTTCTCCTTATTATCAAAATTTATCATTCCCATCCTTTGGTCCTCTGGCAGAAAATAAATCTATTTGTAGATTAAGTAATGAATTCAACTTGAACATTCTCAGTTCAGGTTATAAAACAGCATATCATTTTATTTTCAAAAACATATGTGGGTGTGTGTGTAATTATATTAATAACTGTTTTTTTTTAATTTTTGGTTTTGGAGACTCCTAATGATTTTATTTTCTGTATTTTCTACATTTCTCATATTAGCCATGCATTACAATAAAGAAATGAATAAGTAAAAGTTATTATCAAGCCCAGCAATATAATAGTAATAACCCTACAGTGTATCAGCAGTGAAGGTACTAAATCTAAATAACAAAGTTCTGTCTTTCCCTTTCATATATTTCCATAGTAGCTGATAAATTTTTGTGAAATACTGACTTGCATCATAAAGATTTTGCTTCTATATGTCCATATGCATAGAAATGTAGAAAAGAGAGCTCATGTGATGTGTTATTAAAAATAAAACAATTTTGACTACAAAAGAATTACCTGTCATGCGAAACAGCACTCAGGCTGCATAGCAACAATAAAACTCTTTAAATAAACTACCCAGGTAACATCGCTGATTCTTCAGTTTCGTAGGACCAAGAGCAGCAGCTATAAGTATTGGTGTTCAAAGCTTTAAAAGTTTTTGCTTCAGAAATGACAGCTTCTATAGATGAAACAATTCTAAGTCCCTTCTAAAAGATTCTTGGCCTTGTAGGAAGTCAGAGGATATTTGACATGCATGGCAGGGTTTTTTGTAAAGTGGTTCTCTCAAGTGGTATATAAATGAGCCTTTTGCTAGACTTCTCCTGAGAGGGTGTGGACTTGGTGGCTGGGATCCAAGATCAGACCCAGTACTAAAAAGATAACTCGGTCATAGAGAATTATTAGACAGAGTGAAACCAGCAATGTGCAGAGTTGGGACACACAAACATGAGAGTCAGCGATAACCTCCAAGGGATGAGGTGCTGGGAGAGTGATCTGAAGGACAGACATCAAAAAGTCCTTTTCTACTTCTTGTGAATTTACACAGACCTTAGAGTTTAGGAAATGTTTCTCATTTCAAATTGACACTTTGTAGTCCAGAGGAGTCAGTCACTTGTTAATATGTTCAGTTTACTGGATATTAATTTTATTTTATTTAAATGGTATTTGTTGTTTATGAAATATGATTTCCTGGAGCATTTGTTGTTTATGAAATATGATTTCCTGGGGTGTGCTGAAGTGGTACTCATGTATCTACTCCAGATGAAACTTCCCCTGAGATGGTCTTCACAGGGCTCTGATATGCCAACCTTGGGTCAAGATCTGGGTACAGACTAGAACCAAACGCTGCAAGATGTGGTCTAATACCAGGAGTAGATATGCGACATTGTTACAGACTGAACGTCTATGTTCCCCCCAAATTCCTGTGTTGAAACCTTAATTCTGAATATGATGGTAGTAAGACCTGGGGCCTTTGCGATAAAACTAGATCACATGGGTGGAGCCCTCAAGAATGGGATGTGTGCCTTGAAAAGTAGAGGGCAGAGGGCTAGCTTGCTTTTTCCTGCCCTATGAGGATGTGATGAGAAGTCTGCAACCTAGACGTGGTCTCTCACCAGAGCTTGATCATGCCAGGATTCCGACTTTGCACACGCAGCCTCCAGAACCGTGAGAACCATTTCTGTAGTTTAGAAGTTAGCCAATTTCTGGCTATCCCAACTCAAATCAACTAAGAGAGACATCTTTTCTACTCATTCTGCTTACAATTACTCAGAGCAAACTAAGTGCCCCAGGAATCTTGGACTCTTCTTATTCTTCAAGCCATCCTACTAAGTGAGATACATTTTCAATTCTATTTTCAAAATTTTGTTCAAATCCAGCTTACCTCTATTCCAAAACCTAGTTAGAAACCTCAAAAAAAAAAAAATCACTAAATTTTACTAACTGATATTCAGTCTCTCCCATCCCTAATCATCCTACGTAACATTAACATATTTTTACTTTCTGAAATGCAAACTGATCTATCTCTTCACCTACAGTTAGTGATTCTCCAGTACTTACAGGATAAAGTTTAAATTATTAGTGGGCATTCTAGTTTTATCCCCTGCTCTCATCCACTAAAAAACCCCAGAGAAGGGATATGCTTACCTATTTTAGTAATAGCAAGGAGCCCACAAGCTGAGTGAATGAAGACAAATGGCAGAAGAAATGATGTCGGAGAATTGAAAGAGGAGGACATAATAAAAGCCACAGGAAGCTGTGAATTTAGTCTGAGTATGGTGGGAAGCTACTGGAAGCATCTGATTAAGGAGTGACTTGGCCTGTCAAGATCAGACAAGGTCACTGTAGCTACTGTGTGGCAAATAGAAGGGGAAGGGGTGAGAGTGGCACAGGAGTAAAAAAGAAAATATCTTGGACCTATTTTTGAGGTAGGGTGAAGGATTTGCTAATGGATTGGATGTGGCATTTGGGAGATAAGATGGTAAAGGTTTGTGACAACACCCTTCCAATTATTTCCATTTTCCCAATGAACTAGAAAGCAAAGTCTTAAGCTTAAAGTGAGGCTATAGAGTTGGTGCTGAGGTTTTTTTTTTTTTTTTAATATTTTATTTATTTATTTGACAGAGAGATCACAAGTAGATAGAGAGGCAGGCAGAGAGAGAGAGAAGGAAGCAGGCCCCCTGCCGAGCAGAGAGCCCGATGCGGGACTTGATCCCAGGACCCTGAGATCATGACCTGAGCCGAAGGCAGCGGCTTAACCCACTGAGCCACCCAGGCGCCCCGGTGCTGAGGTTTAAAGAGAAAGGAAAGGGTATGAAGTACTCATGTGGGACAGAAAATGATTGCTCAACAGTACTAGGTACATATTTTTGTAATGGGCACACATCTAACATGAGGCTAGGTAGATTGTTCATATCCATTCAGCTTCAGATACGCAAAAATGGAGAAGATAGGTAACTACATTTAAACAGAGTTGGGTGGTGCCTGGGTAGCACAGGCAGTTAAGCTCTCTACTCTTGCTTTTGGTTCAGGTCATGATCTCAAGGTCATGGGATTGAGTGCTCAGCACACAGCCTGCTTATGATTCTCTCTCCCACTGCCCCTCTCCCCCGCTCATGTGCTCCCTCACTCTCTCTAAAATAAATAAATCTTAAACAGAGTTGAGGTTTTGCCTGATGTATAAGACAAAGTGAGAGAAGGACAAGGGGGTAGAGAATGCATACGAGGGAGTGATTACAAGGGACAATATTTCAATTGGGTAAGGAAAACTGAGCACATGAGTGGCTTAAAGAAAGAATGAACAGGTAGTGAGATCAATGCATGGGGTGGAAAGACTACTGGAGTTGGGTACTACACTTAAATATGAGGTTACTACCTCATACTGCTTGAAAATTGAAATCACAAAGGAATTGGAGGTGTCATAATGGCAAGTTCTAGCATATGACCACGATAAGAATGAGGGAAAGTTGAGGGAAAAAAAAGAAAAAAAAAACACATTGGAAAAAAAGAAGTCAAGGAAGTGAGAGGCTTAAATATTTATTGAAAATTTATCTACGTGAGTATTGTAAACATGAGGACTTTATGACAGGATACTGGGAAGAATGATAGTGAGCCAGGTGCTAAAATCTTGTAAAAAAAAGAAAAAGAAAAACAAATATGAGAGAGTGAAAGAATATGCTTTGGGGATTAGAATTTGACTGTGGATAGTGTGGGTAAAAATTTAGCAAGTGCCTGATATTAAATGCTGGGGATTTTGTGAAGGGAAAAGAGAGTGTGAACAAGTAATTCAATAGAATATAAGAAACATAATTAAAAATTTTGTGGTAACCTCATTTAAAAAAGCAAAAGAGAAATAAGTAAAGCTGAATAATATGTTATTTAACAATATATCCAAAATGGTATCAACATGCAACCAACATACAACTTTTAATGAAATTATATTATTTTCATTCAGTCTTCATTCACATACAGCACATCTCAATTTAGACTATACACATTTCAAGTGCTAAAGAGGCACACTTAGTGTCTACCATATTGGAGAGTGGAAAGCCAGAGATACCAATTATATAAGCATTGTGGTAGTGATTCAAAGGGTTTCTAGAGTCACCAATTCAGAGTTTCCAGTGAAATAATGTACTCAGGAAGAAAACCGTATTTCATCAGATTGAGAAGATGAAAGAAACATTCAGAAACTGAAGGAGGAGAATATAAGAGATTTTGTTTATGATCATCTGTGAGTGCCAAAGGACACAATGGAAGATTTTCGTATCTTAATGAAGATAATAAAGGCAACTAATGTTGAGGAAGAAGTTGGGATAGAAACTCACTCAGTGAGTTTCCCAAGCTAATTCCCAAAGCAGGTCTTCCTGAGCTTTCTTCTGGTTCCTAAAAGTAGTATGGGAGGGCAGGGGTGTGGTAGGGGAGGTTAGTGTGTAAGATTGTGCTTGTTTTATGAGTCTCCTGCAACATATTACTTCCAGTTTCTCTAAAAAACAGGATCTGAGGTAGGACTATAGAAATTTTAGATTGGCATGCTCCCAAGTTTTCCACTAATACTATTTATACAGATATTATATTTTACTCCAAGACCACCAGATTTGCTATAGAAAGAAAAATAATAATAGGTACGCACACTGACAGGGTCATTGACTCCAAGGAGAAACTCTAAATCACTATAACTGAATGAATATAAAAATACCTCACCTTTATATGGGTACAGGAATAGATACAAATAAACTAAACCCTGGGATGGCTAAGGGATGGTATTTCTTGGAAACTGACCCTAAAGAATGAACAAAGTAAAGTTGTCACCAGTTACTCTCACCTTTTAAGCCAGCAGATAAACAGCCAGAGCTGAGAGGAAATAAAACTGGAAGAAGACCAAGAAATATTAAAAAGTTTAATGGTTCTAAAACCTAATGGAACTTCTCAAGGGACTTTCTAGAATCCTCACCTCAATCAGGTGATTACCCAAGACAGCAGGGGACAATCCAGGAAGCACCAAAAGGAATCATTGCAGTGGATTCTGTTCTGTGTATCTACGTGTGCTATGTCATTTATTCACTCTGTTAAGGTCTGAATTGTGCCACCCCCCCCCCCCACTACCACAACCAAAATTCATCCGGTGAAGCCCTAACCCCCAATGTGACTCTCTGGAGACTGGACCTGTAGGGTGGTAATTAAGGTTAAATGAGTTCATAAGGATGGGACTCTAGTCAAACAGCCCTTACAAAAAGAGGGAGAGTTGTGAGAGATCTTTCTCCCTCCACGCACAGGCACAAGAAAAAATGCCGTGTGAGAATGTATATAAAAGGCAAGCATCTACAAACTAAGAAGAGAGGTCTCACAGAACCAATTCTGGTGGCACCTTGATATTGGACTTCTAGCCTCCAGAACAGTGAGAAAATAAATTTCTATTGTGTAAGCCACCCAGCCTCTGGAATTCTGTTATGGTAGACTAATTCATTCACTAAGGAGTTTGTACTGTTTTTCTGTATCTGTTGGAATCCTATAACAACTCTGCAAAGTTGCTCAGTAGTTTTTTAAGATGGTTTCCATGAACATTCTCACTTAATTCCTGTATTACTTAGGACTTCTTGAGTTACATATCAAAGAACAAAACTCAAGACAGTTTAGCAAGAGATTTCTCCACAAAAGACTCAGATGAAAGCCAAGAGAAAAAGGTGAGTAAGCATCAGGAAGGCATGGAGAGCTGCCTGATCTCTTGCTCATGCCACATCTCTCTAGATCTGATTCCTAAGTCTTTCCTCTTCTTCTGCAATTCATATGGTGAATCTGAGAGTCGTATCTGGGGTAACATTTTATAGGTCTAGGCACAAGCATTTGGGTTCAGTGAAACAATCAGTCACTCCCTTTCCCAAAACTCCAGATATCCAATAATAGAAGTTTCATTGGGTTGCCTTGAGCCACATGCTCACTCCCACCCAGTCAACTATGGCCAAGGGATGGGGCACAAGGAGGCAGATATACAAAACGGCTGGTGTCCTATCATGGGTGGATGGACTAAATAAGGTGTCTACCACAAATAAGATGCCCACCAAGTGACTGAACAAACCAGAGAAGTTGGCCTTATCCTCCCCATCTCACATTTCAGGAAACTGAAACCCTCATTTGTCCAAGGGCACACAGGTTTTGTTTTTGTTTTTTTTGTTTTTTTTAAGATTTTATTTATTTGACAGAGAGAGAGATCACAAGTAGGCAGAGAGGCAGGCAGAGAGAGAGGAGGAAGCAGGTTCCCTGCAGAGCAGAGGGCCCGATGCGGGGCTCCATCCCAGGACCCTGAGATCATGACCTGAGCCGAAGGCAGCGGCTTAATCCACTGAGCCACCCAGGCGAAGGGCACACAGGTTTTAAATGGAATCTAAACAATTGCCTCTGATTCCACATCCAAGTCTGTCAACTTCACCGCCTGACTAAAGTGATATATTGCCTCACCTTCAAATATTTTTAACTGAACTGAGAAATTAGCCTTCAAAATTCAAATATAGATGAAACTGATGATTATTTTAGAAAGATATATTTCATTCATTGAATTTATGAGGCTGATATTCTTTCAGCAGAATCTAAGTTGTATAAAAATGCAGATTTCTCCCTTAAGTTTTATGTTGTGAATTGTCACATTATATGTGAAGATAGCTCATTTTTTAAATGCACTGATATTCTATCTTTGGCTTAGTGTGAAAAGAAGTACATTTCATAAAAATATGAATGATGAACTAGATACTCTTTCTTCTGCATTCCTAGGACACACTAGCAAACGAAAAACAGTAGGGAGTCCCCATTACTGTCTCCTTTCTATTTATTACTGGAAGTCAGTGACATTGCTTTCATTTAATTTATGTTCAGTTCTATGGGAAAACGTTGTCATTAGTTACTGAAGACAACAAAAACAGTAATAGTGGAAGTCACCTTGATAATTCCACTTAAACTCGTTTACTTTCAAAATGAATGTGATTTTATAAAATCCTATGGGATGTTATTTTTTTTTCCAGGATTGTGATATTTTTCAATAGAATTTTTCATAGAAATAATACAACTTTAAAACACATACAAAAAAATTTTTCCTTTTGTTTTGTACTGCTTTGCAGGGTGTCAAATGGACAGTATCAGAATACTTTTAATATGCCAGCTATAATACTGTCCTTAGCATCTGTAAAAATTTTTTTATTAAAGATTTTTAAAACATTTTGCCCACGTAACTTTCATATTAGATCCTCAATTAGAGAATGGAGACATAGGAAAGTCTATAACAAACTCTCTCCTGAGAAGTCCATTATCTACTATATACAAAAGTATATGTTAACCAGTATTATATATATATAACATAACCAGTATATGTTAACAAAAGTATATGTTAACCAGTCCTTGACATAGTATACGAGTCAATACTCTAGCCAATAAATAATTAAAACTAAAGAGGTATACCAGAAGCTCTTTTACTGCTATTCTCACTTTTCTTAAAAATCACAGGAAAGCTATTCTAAGCTCTGAAGGCACCATATATAGCCATCCATCCCATGGTCAGTGAGCAAACAACCCCTGTGTCACTTCTTGTCTTCCCTTGCTCAAGTATTCTTTTGTAATCAGCCTCTGGTATGCTGGACCTTTCTGTCACTCACAATCAGCATTCGATCCTGTCCATATTAACCCAGCACTGGATGAGAAACTGAGATTGTAAGGTAAATGCAAAAAGAGAGAAAGGGTTTCAAAAGCTATGTGGTGTGTTTAGACAGGATGATGGCATATCCACCAGTCATTTTACACTACTACAACACTTTCCCAGACTTTCTCTTTGCTCTTCTTAGTCTCTGATCTTTTTCTCAAAATATTTCTCCTTCCCTTTCTAATGTGTGAAACCAGATAAGGGGTTGATATGCAACTAAGGATTCTACCAAATGAAATGTCTATTGCCCAGGGTTTAAAAAAAAGAAGAAGAAGAAGAAGAAGAAAATGGAGCTTTTGGGGGGCGTGGAAATCCTCCCATTGACTTCCCTCATTCGTTTCCTACTCTTGTTTTTCCATCTGAACTTATTTTCTCCCTTTGGACCATTACAACCCAGCACAGTCAACCGGCTCTATCTAGATACACTACACATGGACACCAACCACCTAGTAATCAGACCTCTGTGAATACTAGCTTTGTACAGCTGAGAAAAATTATCTACATAGTTTATGTTGTTTAACCAACAATGTCTCCAGGCAGATTTACATTCCCATATGGCTGTGGGTGAGATATCTTAATGTAAAAGTACAAAGTGAACTCTTTTAGGAACTCAAAGTTAGGACTCGAAGAAATTTCAGAAGTCTTTACTGTTCAAGCTTCTCATGCTACACAAAGGAAGTGAAGCCATGAGAGGTGAAGTGATTTGACCTAGATCTCATGGTTCTTCAGCATGTGCAGAGGGACAGTTGGGGAGGGGCAGGGGGCTTGACTTTAAGCTCAAAATGGGTCTCAACAACTGATATGCTTACGTCAAAAGCAGAATTAAAAAACAGACTGCATGAATTAAGAAGGCTCCCTTATTATATTTTAGGTAGGTCTGTATGAGGCCCAGGAAGGACAGCAGCAAGGACCTGATGGGAGTAAGACTGGGGTCTGTAGCACATCACTTTACTAGAACCTTTTGAAGCATCAAAAAGAATTTCAGGGGCGCCTGGGTGGCTCAGTGGGTTAAGCCTCTGCCTTCAGCTCAGGTCATGGTCTCAGGGTCCTGGGATCAAGCCCCATGTCGGGCTCTCTGCTCAGCAGGGAGTCTGCTTCCCCGTCTCTCTCTGCCTGCCTCTCTGCCTGCTTGTGATCTCTCTCTCTGTTAAATAAATCTTTAAAAAAAAAAGAATTTCAGCTCCTCCTCTCCCTCTTTCACTTGGTAGGGAAGGAGCTGGAGGTAAAACTATTCCAACACTGCAAGTTAACATCATCCACCTCAGGGATTCTCTCTGTCCATGGTTTTTACCCAAAGTAGTAGGTTGCCAGGAACCTCTCTAGTAGATAGTATCTCTTAGAGGATGCAAACAAAGAGCAATCAGGGTAAAAGTTGGTTGGTATGGTCACTGATGTTTGATTTATTATCATGCTTTATAATCTGTGTTGTGCTACATATATGTTTTGTTTTATCAAATATTTAAAATAAAATCAACTTTTATAATATGATCCAAGATTCTTATGGACATTGAAGTTATTTTAGAACAGAAACCATAGAAAAATACTTTCAGACATGCAAGAATTCAGGACATATAATCCACAAACTCTTCTTGGGGGGGAAAAATCAGCTTGAGAATGAAATCCAGCCAATTAAATCGTGAATAGAGATACCATTATTATCTTTAAAAAATTGATGGTGAGCGTTAAGACCTGTAAAACATAGAACCAGGGCTAAATAATTATGAGAATGATGGTAATAGTCAATTTTCAATTGAATATATTACTTTTTGTCTGAATCTCATCCACAATATTGGGCCCGGAGAACTATCTATTCTAACTCCTAGGAAATATTTACTCTAATTATCTGCATTTATTCCTCCCTAGGTATCTTGCATCACTCTCAATGCAATGGGGCATTATTTCTGAGGAAGGAGCAACGCATGCTGTAGACATCACTAAGTACTGTGTGTGCTCACCCCTATCTCTCTCTCTCCCCACCCCTCTCCCATAAGTATCTACATGTATATCCATACACACGTGCACAGACATACACACACGCTTCATTAGTTCTTCTTCCAAAAGTAGGACTCTCTGTCTTTAGAAAAGGCTTCAGTTAACATCTCTGAAAGGACTCACCTCTCAACACCATGATTTCTAAATTTTCCAAACATGAGTCATCTTCTCTCATTGTGACAGTAAGGATGGCTTTAGGATTAAGTAATTAACAGCTTCTCACACCACCCATCTAAGACCCCAGTCCTTTTTCCTCTCCTAAATAGCCTGCACATAATAGCCAGAGATGCTCTCAGAGACCTGAAATTAACACCAAAGCAACATAGCTGTGGTACCTTTGTGCTAAGCCAAGACTGATAATAAATGCTGTAATTAGAGACC
Organism: Meles meles; assembly: GCF_922984935.1. Lineage (NCBI taxonomy): Eukaryota > Metazoa > Chordata > Mammalia > Carnivora > Mustelidae > Meles > Meles meles. Next base: position 129,897,722 of record NC_060069.1, on the reverse strand, counting down.
ATAAGAGCTCCTCCCCAGCATAGCTTCATAGAACCCAATTTTAATACTACAAGGACACTAATAAATGGTTGTGTCATTCCACACTTAAAAGTGTCTTTCCCCTTCATTCTTCTTGCTTCTATTTGGCATGGCTGATGTTAAAACTAAAATGTCTTCTTTAAGAATGTTGTATCTTACCGGCCAATGGATAGGTTCCCATTAGAAGAGCACAAAATTAATTTCTCAAAAGTTACTTTATGTTACCCCCTTCCCCAACACATAAATGTATGCATGTGCATGCATGTATACATGTACACACACACACACACGTTAGCATCAACGCATAATACAAAAATCACGTGAAGGTAGGTAAAGTCAATATGGTCGATCCACTTTTTTTGAAAACAGAAGTGTGAGTTTTCCCCACCTCCCTCTAAATGGTTTTAAAGAACAACAGCTTTGTCCTTCTTTAGTGTCTGTAGTGGCAGGATTGTTCTCTGGAAACACTCTGAAGCCTCAGGCTCCCTTTAATCACATGGCTCTGCCATTTCTGATATTACCAATAAAAGAAAAATCCTAACAAGGATATTTATGTGCTGATTCGCAAAGAAAGTAACTAAATGGCACTTCATCTATAGGTCAAATTCTATTATGACAGAAACTATTTCAATAAAATCTCCCATATAACAAAAATG